>NC_066585.1:111407197-111625358 GCF_024323335.1 Lathyrus oleraceus
CATTCATCTTCATCTAAGCCCGCCTCTTTTATGATTCTTAGAGAGGGAATCTGGACTTCCACTGGTAAAACGGCTTCCATTCCGTAGACTAAAGAGAAAGGAGTTGCTCCTGTCGAAGTGCGTACTGAAGTGCGATAACCGTGAAGAGCAAACGGTAACATCTCATGCCAGTCTTTGTACGTCACCGTCATCTTTTGTATGATCTTCTTGATATTCTTATTAGCAGCTTCTACAGCGCCATTCATCTTTGGTCGGTACGGAGAAGAGTTATGGTGCTTTACGTTGAACTGCGTGCAGAGTTCAGTAATCATCTTGTTGTTCAAATTAGTACCATTGTCAGTAATAATTCTTTCAGGGATGCCATATCGACAAATGAGATTATTCTTGATGAATCGTGCCACCACATTCTTGGTGACAGAAGCGAATGAGGCGGCCTCTACCCACTTTGTAAAGTAATCAATAGCGACAAGGATGAAGCGATGTCCATTAGAAGCAGTAGGTTTAATCTCCCCAATCATATCAATGCCCCACATGGCAAAGGGCCAAGGTGCGGTCAACACGTTCAATGGAGCAGGAGGTGCATGTACTTTATCCGCATATATCTGGCACTTGTGACAGGTTCTGGAGTGATGGTGGCAATCAGCTTCCATGGTAGACCAATAATACCCTGATCTCAGAATCTTCTTGGCCATCGTATGCCCACTAGAATGAGTCCCAAAAATACCATCATGCATGTCTTCCATAATCTTTTCTGCTTCCTTTTTATCCACACAGCGAAGCAAAGTCGAATCATGATTATGTTTGTATAATAATCCATTACTCAAAAAGAATTTAGCGGAGAACTTCCTCAGAAATTTTCTGTCATTGATAGATGCCTCTTCAGGGTATTCCTGAGTTTCCAAATATCTTTTTACTTCGTGGAACCAAGGTTTCTCCTCTACTCCATCAGCGTTAAGTTCATAACAATACGCTGGTTCATCTAACCGTTCAATGGTGATCATGGGAGCTTCGCTGCCCCATCTGACTCTGAACATAGATGACATGGTAGCCAATGCGTCTGCCAACTGATTCTCTTCTCGTGGAATGTGTTCGAATGTAATCTCTTCGAAGTATGGGATTAATGTTAACACCCGCTCTCGATAAGGGATGAGATTCGGATGTTTAGTGTCCCATTCTCCTTTGATCTGACTGACTACTAGGGCCGAGTCTCCATACACCCTCAAAAACTTGATTCTCAGGTCTATAGCAGCCTTAAGTCCCAAAATACATGCTTCATACTCAGCCATATTGTTGGTGCAATCAAAGCATAGTCTGGCAGTAAAGGGCGTATGGCAACCCCTGGGAGAAATAATTACGACACCAACATCGTTGCCCAACGCATTAGAAGATCCATCAAAAACCATAGTCCATCGGGATCCCGGTGCAGGTCCTTCATACGGTCCATGTTCTTCATGATTGGTAACAAATATGACATCTTCATCTGGAAACTCAAAATTCATAGATTGGTAATCATCCACCGCTTGATGAGCCAAATGATCAGCTAGCACGCTTCCTTTGATTGCTTTCTGAGTAGTATACTGGATGTCATACTCTGTTAAAATCATCTGCCATCTTGCTATTCTTCCGGAGAGAGCGGGTTTCTCAAATATGTATTTGATAGGATCCATCTTAGCAATCAATAAAGTGGTGTGATTCAACATATATTGTCTCAGTCGGCGAGCAGCCCAGGCCAAAGCACAACAAGTTTTCTCGAGCAGTGAGTATCTTGTTTCACAGTCGGTAAACTTTTTGCTAAGGTAGTATATGGCATGCTCTTTTCGACCAGACTCGTCATGTTGTCCCAACACGCACCCCATTGAATTTTCTAACACGGTTAAATACATGATTAGAGGTCTTCCTTCAACTGGTGGCATCAGAATTGGAGGTTCTTGAAGATACTTCTTGATTTTGTCAAAAGCTTCTTGACATTCCTCATTCCATATCATCTCTTGATTTTTCCTCAGTAGCTTGAAGAGGGGTTTGCAGGTGGCGGTCAAATGGGAGATAAATCGGGCAATGTAATTCAAGCGTCCCAAGAAACCTCTGACTTCTTTATCTGTACTGGGAACTGGCATTTCTTGAATAGCTCTCACCTTGGCCGGGTCAACCTCAATCCCTTTACCACTGACAATAAAGCCCAAGAGTTTGCCGGATCTTACTCCAAAGGTGCATTTGTTCGGGTTCAACCTCAACTTGTATTTCTTCAACCTCTCGAACAGTTTGTATAAATGATCGAGATGCTCTCCCTCAGTATGAGATCTGGCTATCATGTCATCCACATACACTTCTATTTCATGATGGATCATATCATGGAACAAAACCACCATAGCACGCTGGTACGTTGCCCCTGCATTCTTTAGACCAAATGGCATTACTTTATAACAGAACGTGCCCCATTGCGTTACAAACGTAGTTTTCTCCATGTCCTCAGGCGCCATCTTAATCTGGTTATAACCTGAGAATCCATCCATGAATGAGAATACCTTGTGTTGAGCGGTGTTATCTACCAGAACATCAATGTGCGGAAGTGGAAAGTCGTCTTTGGGACTCGCTTTATTCAAATCTCTGTAGTCTACACACATTCGCACCTTGCCATCCTTCTTCGGCACTGGTACCACATTAGCAACCCATTGAGGATAAGAAGTAACAGCCAGAAAACCTGCATCAAATTGTTTCATAACCTCGGCTTTGATTTTCTCAGACATTTCAGGACGCATGCGACGAACCTTTTGCTTAACAGGACGACAATCTTCCCTCGTTGGCAGCCGATGTACTACTATATCAGTATCCAGTCCTGGCATGTCGTCATAAAACCAAGCAAAAATCTCTACATAGTCATGTAACATCTGAATCAACCTTCTCTTGACACTGTTTTCCAAGCCTGCTCCTATTTTGTCTTCTTTCTTGTTTACTTCAGTACCCAGATTTACAGTCTCAACTGACTCCTCGTGTGGCTGTATAGTCCTTTCTTCCTGCAGTAACAGTCTGGCAAGTTCTCCAGGTACTTCACAATCTTCCTCACTTCCATCCTCGGCTTGGTAGATCGGATTTTCAAAGTCATAATGAACAGTAGTAGAACTATTGTCAACAGGATCCAGAGTGGGTATGGATCTGCAATTCGTTACGTGAGTGTGTGTAAGAAAACATAGCTCGTTTGGAAGATGACAGAAAAGATAAAGAGCGCAATATTTGAATGCAAAAAGTCCATTGATTTATTGAATATGAATATGCTTATGAAGATGACAAAACCCTTAACAAGTTAGCTATTGTGCCCCGGGCATAGACACAACGCTTGGAGAAGTTCAATTGTAAAAAAAAACAAAATTTGCAACACTAAAATAGACAATAACAATTACTCCTGACTAAAGGAAATCGGGATAGTGTCTTCAGCCTTCCAATTATTGAGTCCGTCACCAATTGTTGGGAAAATCCAGCTATCCAGGTCGCAATCGCTGTCAGCATCTTCTACAGCATTAATTTGACTCTTGTTAGAGCTGAACCCCAGGCCAAATTTGTCAGACTTGTACGGTACGTTGATCAATTGACCCCAGCCAGTACGACCACCATCTTCAACCACGGCTTGAGCGTCCTTCAGAGAAATCATAGCTGGAGGAGCACGAATAACCTTGGGTACACAGGAAGTTGGCTTAAGGACAGGATTGGTCGGAGGAACTACTTCAAATGACTGACAAGGAGTCTCAATGAATTCACCATCCATCTCGACGTATCTGAAGGTATGCACACTACTGACAATGTACTCTTCTTCTCCACACACGGTGACAATTTTGCCCTTTGTGGGATACCTCAACTTTTGATGGAGAGACGAGGCTACAACGCCTGCCCCATGAATCCAAGGGCGTCCCAGTAAGCAGGAATAGGCAGGACGAATGTTCATTACATGGAAGGTAGTGTTGAAGACTTGAGGTCCTATCTTGATAGGGAGGACTACTTCGCCATGGACAACACTCTTCGCACCATCGTAAGCACGTACCACAATGTCACTAGGTTTCAGTTCGATGCTTTTACAGTCCAGCTTATCCAGCACGGCTGTTGGCAGCACATTCAAGGAAGAGCCATTATCGATCAACACATGAGACAAAGTGATTCCCCTACACTCAATGGAGATATGCAGGGCTTTATTGTGATTCTTTCCCGCTGGTGTCAGGTCATCGTCGGAAAAGCCTAGGCCATTGTCAACAACCAAGTGAGCAACATAATTTTCGAACTGATCGACAGATGTTTCCTGAGGCACATGAGCAGTCTTCAAGAATTTTATCAATGCATTGGCATGAGATTTAGAAGATAACAGCAAGGATAACATCGAGATCTTAGACGGGGTATGCCCCAACTGTTCTACCACATCGAAATCACTCTTGCGGATGATTTTCAGCACTTCTTCCATTTCCTGTTTGGCAACATCTTCGGGAGTAACTTCGACCGGTGTCTCTGACTGAGAAGGATTGACTGGTTCCTTTCCTCGAGTTTCAAGGACAGAAGGTGAGATTTCTGGAGAGAAGATCCTTCCACTTCGAGTAATTTTACTAGTCCCAACGATACCATTAGGATTAGTAGAATTGTCAATTTGCTTTACGCCATGGACGTAAACATCACCACCATAATTCCACGGAATAGCTTTGCTTGAGGAATACGGGATCGGGCCAGGTGCAGTAATGATTAGGGGAGCTACCCTGGGCTCAACAGTAATCTTCACAGGCGCCCTAGTAGCGGTAATCTTCACTGGAACTTTGGACCTAGCAATCACAGATATTTCTTCAATAGGGTTTTCCGCCTTAGGAATCTTTTCGAAGAGAACTGTACGATCATCCATCAGCCGTTGAATACCATTCTTCAATTCCCAACAATCATCTGGTTGGAATATACAGAGATTGCAATCTTCAGCACAACCTGGAAATAAACCAGCTTGCAATAAATTCCTCTTTATGATCGAGAGAGGAGATGTTAAGTCCGCCACATTGGAAACGTGATCGTCGTCATCCACGGCATTAACCGTCTTGTCATGATTAGGCATAGGAGCAGTGATGACATTAGGGGTCTCCGGAGGCTCAAACTCAATTTCTCCAGCTTCGATCATATCCTGAATCTTATTCTTCAATGACCAGCAATCGTTTGTATCATGCCCGGGGCTATCGGAGTGATATGCACACCTGGCATTAGGGTTATAACGAGAAGAAGTAGTGTTGGGATTCGTAGGAGGATCTCTGAGGGTGATCAAATTTGCCTTTAGCATTCCCTGTAGTGCCTGTGCCAAGGTCATATTGATCCTGGTAAACTGCCTTCTTGGCCTGTCATGTTTGGGCTGGAAGTTTTGAGATGGTGGTGTTGCAATCGTAACTGCTCCGATGTCATGGTCACGGTTTTTCTTGTTACGACCCTTTTGACCGTACACAACATTTGATTCATTCCTCCCCTGATAGGAACTTTTGGTGCTTGCAGAGGCAGCCGCCTGTATCTTTCCACTTCGGATGCCGCTTTCAACACGTTCACCTGTCAATATAAGTTCAGTGAAACCTGATGAAGAACTTCCCAGTAGATGGCTGTAAAATGGGTCGGTCAGTGTGCCCATGAACATATCCACCAATTCTCTATCAGTCATAGGGGGTTTGACTCTGCCAGCCAAATCTCTCCACTTTTGAGCATATTCTTTAAAGCTTTCTTTAGATCCCATAGTCATATTCTGCAGCTGTAGCCGGGTAGGCGCTAGTTCAGAGTTATACTGGTACTGTTTATAGAAAGCTGTTGCTAAATCAGTCCAGGTGCGGATGTCAGAGCTCTCAAGCTGATAATACCATTCCAACTGTGTGCCAGACAGGCTCTCTTGGAAGAAATGGATCCATAGCTTCCTGTCAGTGGTATGCGGCTGAATCTTTCTCACATAAGCTCTCAGATGCATCTGAGGACAGGACGCACCATCGTACTTAGTGAAAGTGGGGATTTTGAATTTGCGAGGAATGGTCACATCGGAGACCAGACCCAAACTTTCGAAATCCAGACCGGGCGCCTTCTGACCCTCCATAGCTAGCATACGTTCTTCCAGCAACTTGTACTTATCATCTCTTGGAGAGTACTGTTCATTTTCATAATCTTCATCGTCGTCCTCAAGGTTGAAGAGATCGACATTCTCCTCTTCTGAATCATTCTCTGTCTCCTCTTCTGGACCATTCGGGATCCCAAACTTGACTCCTGCGGCCTGTCCTTTACGCCTTCTTCCCGGGTTAATGAAACTCACAGCTTTCTTGTCTTTCTTCTTTTCGAGCAAAAGAGCCTTCAGTTCCTCCTGCCCCTTGGATAAGCTTAGCATCATCTCCTTGAATTGAGCATTCTGAGTCTGAAGATCTTTGACAGTTTGTTCGAGATCCATTTTTCTGTTTGCAATGAAGACCGTGAGAACATTGAACTTGTAGAATACCTGTTATGCAGTGTTATGTTATGTTATGCAATGCATGAAATGTTTTCAAGGACTTTTGGAATTTAACTTTGCGTAAATCACCAACGAGAGAGAAATGTTTATTGCTAATTTCTTTGATCAATGTTCATTACAAAAGGAATAATAATAAAAATACAATGAAAGCTCAAGTCTCCCAGGGGCGACTTCTTTTTGGGCGAAGATACGCATTGAGTCTTCGTTCCTCATTAAGTTGACTGGTAAGTTCTAACACTTTCTTCCTTTCTGCGACGAACTGAGTCTCGAAAGTATCCCTTTCTTCTCTCAACTGGGTCCAGGATCTCTTTAGTTCCTCAACATTGGTAGGCATATCTGGATAAGGAATGATCTGAGGAGCACCTCCTTCAGCTTCAGGTTCGACAATCTGAGGTCCGATTGCAAGATATGGCATGACAAGTTCACGAGCTCTGGCGCGTACCCATCTGAGATAAGGTTCCATAGGAATAGAATTTTTCTGTCCTAACGTACCTCTCTTCACCATGCCCCAAGCTCGTACAAATCTTTGACGGAGGCCTTGGGAATCGTTGTCATAGTCGAACACAATGCCTTCGATGATCATTTCATGTGGACCATCTCTTCGAGCACAACCAAACTGTCGTAGAGCTAAAGCAGGATTATAAGTAATACCTCCTCTTATTCCTAGGAGTGGTACATTAGGGAACTCGCCACAACGGTCAATGATGGTAACATTTTCCTTGAACTGAGGACACCAACAGATGTCTGGGTGGGAGAGCGACATTATCCTTTGAGACCATTTCAAATTCTGCTCGTTCTTCAAGACCGATTGAGGAAGGTGCGAAATAAACCACCTAGACAACAAAGGTATGCAGCACATGAGAGTCCCTTGCTTCTTCATGGTACGAGTGTGGAGGGAATGCAAAATGTCTCCCAGCAAGGTAGGTACAGGGTTATGAGTGAGAAATGTCTTAATAGCATTCATGTCTATGAATTGGTCTGGATTAGGGAATAACACCAAGCCATAGATTAGCAATGCCAGGATGTCTTCGAAAGCACGGACATTCATAACTTTTAAGAATTCTCGGGCCTTATTTGTCAGGAATTTGGCAAGTAAACCCTTAACTCCACTCCTTGTTACCCAATTAGCTTCAATGTCGGACTTCGTCATGTGTAAAGCTGCGGCAACTTCTTCAGACTTCAGAACCTTTTCTAAACCACTGAACGGTAGTTGATCAAGGATAGGTATCCCAAGCAGTCTGGAGAATTCTTCCAATGTGGGTACCAACTGATAATCTGGGAATGTGAAGCAATGATGTTTAGGGTCGAAGAACTGGAATAAAACTCTCATCATATCTTCTTTGAACCCAGTGGTAACTAAATTGAGAAGAGAACCATGTCTCTTGATGAACTGCGCCTGATCGGAAAGTTCTGACACTAAGTTCTTGAGTTGAGGAGAGATTGCTACAAGATTAATCCGGATGGTCTTCCTGGGAGCCATAGCCTTACAAAACAGAGCAAAGTTAAATCCCTAAGTCCTTGAAATGGTTAGTACACTGTTATGATGTCATGATGTTATGATGTTAAGATGTTATGATGTTATGAGGTTAAATAAATAACAAGCACAAGCAAGTCACACAACCATCATTCCTAGGTTTTAAGGCTTGCATGAGTTCCATAGGTAAGTACCCTCCCCACTGAAGTTTGGTTGGTTCAACCTGTCCTAGAATAGTAACCGGGTTCTAGAAGGATCTCAAATCATTGACCTTTCCTTAAGTCCACTTCAGTGCAACACCAAGTGGCTGACCGAAGCTTCCCTAAAGTCCAATCTCAAAGAGTGTAGTATCGAGTCTCAACCAACCCCAGTCGGAACCGAAGTCAGTTATCTCACTACTTTCTAATGGCTAGGATGAGTCAATTAGGGTTCTAAAGGTCTGGTTAATGCTTTGATGACACCACGCGGAAGCCAAATTTTTCCTCAAGTAAACATGAGGAACATCAGGACATCCAAAGTGTCACATTAACCGTAGCCATCATTTTAACCATTCCAGTATACGCCGGATAGTCGCGATGATCTATTGCTACTTACCTAAGGTACACTAGATCCGGGTGTAGGATCTTTCATTCAAAAATACCCAAGCAATCCCTTAAAAGTAAATCAGACAAATTTAAATAAGTGATCTTGTTTTTTTTAAGGTAACCTCTCTTGTAATCGTCCCCAGCAGAGTCGCCAGTTCTGTCATACGGTGAACTGACTTGGGGTATTTTGCTTTTTATCGCAATGTCGCGGATAGCAAGAGTCGCCACCGACTTTTCTTTTATCCAATAAGGAAAGGTGGAAAAGAACAGGAAAGACCTCAATAGATTTTGGGTTCGGGAGGTACATTATACAAAGGGAAGGTATTAGCACCCTTTGTATCCATGGTTATCCATGGGCTCTTAATTGCTGGATCACTTATATTTTTGTCTGAAAAGTGTTGGTGAATTGTTTAAAAATGTTTCGAAAAGAGAGTTTAACTTTGTAATGATTCTTGTATGAATGTATACAAAGTATTTATCTCGTTTGATTTTGAAAAACAGTTTAGAAAAATATGACTTGGTAATGATTCTAGTATGAATGTATACCAAGTGGTGATTTTCTAGGATTTGCAAAGTGTGAGGGGTGGAAAATGTTTTAGGTTATGATCCAGTAATTGAGAGTTATACCTTCCTAAGGTCGTTATGGGCATTTCCTATCCTTATGAGGGTAAAACTGTCCTTACTATTGAGAAGTAAGTAGTTTTATCCTTTGGATGTAAAAGGGTCATTGTAGGGTCATCGATAGGTCATTGAAGGCAACAGTTGTAAGGATACCTTAGCATTCGAAAGGACGATCATCATTTAACCGTAGGCTACACCGAAGGGTCATCGAGGGACAAAATCGTATTTTCGAAGGCAACATCCGAGGGACCAGGATTTATTTTATGATGATTTAACCGAAGGGTCTTTGCTAAGTGTATCCCTACATTCGCGGGACACGACCGTTATACCGTAATACCGTAGGGCAGCAAAGAGAGGTCCAAGATCACATATTTAAAGGCCGTATTTTACGATCAATTAGGCAATTAGGATGAATCTCCACATTAAAATCAATACATTAAAATCAGCTAAGTAATTGAGGGTGGATCTCCACATTAAAATTAATTAGGTAATTTAGGGTGAAACTCCACAAAGGGCATCCCACAAATAAAGCGGAATACCTATCTAGCTAGCTTTCCCGGTGATGTGTGAACCTTTGCAAAACTCAGCAAACATGTCAGAATACCAAATCAGGGTGCAATCGAGAATTACACCACAAAAGAAACCAGAACAGCAGTAGGGTCAGATAAACAATGCATGGCTATGATAAAAACATGACAGGTGGGCAAAAGTCAGAACAGAAAAGTCGGCTGCTGTCGCGTTCGCTCCTGCTTCGCCTAGCGAAGTCTTAGCGAACACTCGTTGCATGCTCGCTTAGCGATGTGCTAGCGAGCGGCTGCGGATTCCGGTTTTAATAACGATATAATGGCAGCAAGCTTCACACATTATAGCATTCATTACAGAGATTATGTGGTTAGACATTCAGATGTTCATGCATACTTAAATTCCTATGTAAAACTTAAGATAGTTTCATAAATTCAATCATGATACCATGTGCAAATTAAGAACATAAGGTAGTAATAGCAATGCCAACCTGTTTGTAATCGAATTGTAACCTTGAATTGGCCGATCGGATCGAATTGAGCGGAAGTGACCTTGCTGCCGCCGGCTTTTCCTTCAGGGTTTCCTTTAGGGTTACTCGGAATTCTCAGGGTTAGCCTCCAGGGTTTTCCGTCTGTGAGCGCTAGGGTTTGCTTGCTAGGGTTCTCCTTTCGTCCTTTTTCCTCCTCTCTTCATTACTGAAGTGCTGGTATTTATAATGCTCTTTTTTGTGACCTAATGGGCTCAGAGTGAAGCCCAGA
Organism: Lathyrus oleraceus; assembly: GCF_024323335.1. Taxonomy (NCBI): domain Eukaryota; kingdom Viridiplantae; phylum Streptophyta; class Magnoliopsida; order Fabales; family Fabaceae; genus Lathyrus; species Lathyrus oleraceus. The sequence goes on from NC_066585.1 coordinate 111,417,635, forward strand.
ATTTTCTGTTATCTGCCAGCTTTGCTAGGCGAGCGTGTAGCGAACGTTCGCTAGGCGAGCGTGTAGCGAACGTTCGCTAGGCGAAGGATTTGCTCGCCTAGCGAGCAGGCCAGTTTGGGCCATTTTCTGGATTGGGCCATTCGTGAGCTGGGCCTTTGTTCCTTTAAGATCAGTGTCATAAAAATGAGTCGGAGTGCCCTGAAAAATGTCTTAAAATATTAATGGGCAAATTTTGGGGTATGACAATTGATATTAAGGATGATATGATCCATCCCATGACCTTTGTTTGGTGTGCTTTGCTTGATCCTTAAGTGTGATTGTTGCATTCATGCATTCATGCACCCATTTGCATCCATATCATCTATAATGAAGAAAAATCTCAAGGAACTTAAGGGGTTTATTTGCAAAATTTTCAGACATGGAAAGACAAAGAAGGAATACAAAGAAGTACAGCTTCAGACAACCAGACTTGAAAGAGTTAAGGAATCTGACATCCTATGTACTAGATCCCTTGGGTTTCAAAGCTCGTTTTGGGAAGCTTCTCCCTTTTCTGACTACTCAGGTGGATGAAGGATTGATGAGCGTGTTGGTGCAGTTTTATGATCCCTTGTACCGTTGCTTCACTTTTCCGGACTTTCAGCTTTTGCCTACCCTTGAGGAGTATGCTTATCTTGTAGGGATACCTATTTTGGATCAAGTGCCGTTCAGTGGCTTGGAGAGTATTCCTACTTCTCGAGAGATAGCAGACATGTTGCACATAGATGAATCTCTGGTTGGTGCTCATATGACTACCAAAGGTGGAATTCAAGGTCTCCCTTCTGAGTTCCTCATTGCTCAAGCTACTATATATGGGAAGGCCATAAGTGAGGATGCTTTTGAAGCCATATTTGTACTTCTCATCTATGGGTTGGTTTTATTCCCCAACATCGACAAGTTTGTGGATGTGAACGCTATTAGGATCTTCTCTGCTCTTAATCCCGTTCCGACTCTGTTGGGTGATGCTTATTTCTCTTTGCATATGAGGAATACAAAGGGTGGTGGCGCTATTGTGTGTTGTTTGCCTCTGTTGTATAAGTGGTTTATTTCTCACTTACCGCAGACGGTCGCCTTCAAGGAGAACAAGGGATGTCTACGGTGGTCCACGAGACTCATGTCTCTCACTAATGATGATATCTCTTGGTATAACCGTGTGTATGATGGTGTGCAGATTATCGACTCTTGTGGTGAATTCTCCAATGTGCCTCTTCTTGGTACATGTGGTGGGATTAACTACAACCTTGTTTTGGCCCGTCGTCAGCTTGGGTTCCCCCTAAAGGATAAACCCAATAACATTTTGCTAGAGGGTGTGTTCTTTCAGGAGGGTAAAGATCCCCAAGGCTTGGAAGCTAGGATGGTCCGCGCTTGGCGCAAGATTCATAAGAAAGGAAGGAAGGAGTTGGGCCCTAAGAATTGCATCGCTTTGGAGCCTTATACTGCTTGGGTAAGGAGGAGAGCTTCTGAGTATCTCATGCCTTACGAGTATCCGAGACCTACACCTATGATTATGGCTGGGCCTTCAACCCTCCCTAATCCAGGAGTAGAGGAGTTGAGAGACAAAGACCTATCACGTGCCTGGATCCGTGAGCGTGAAGAAGTGCTTCAGCAGATTAAGGAGAATGATGCTTTGATTGAGTTCCTTGAGCATCAAGTTGTTGATGATCCTAATGATGCATGGACTTCTATACTTCCTCAGTGTTCCAAGTTTTGGAAGAGGAGGTACGACCGACTCGCCAAGGAGAAGGCAGATATGGAGCCAACTTATGAGAGAGAGGTGAAGAGGCTTCGTGCATCTTATCTTCCTGTGTCCCGAGCATTAGATGATTGTTTCTAGGGATCCATAGGATGATTATTTTCCTTTCCTCTTGTACATGATTGACAATGATGTACTTCTTTTCCCTGATATTATTTTATGAGATATTTCTATATGCGATGAATGCTTAATGTTTCTAAAATTCGCAAGTAAAACCCTAAAGTTCTTTTGAAATATAAAAACAAATCATGTGCACAAGCATTGCATGCATCATGTGCATAAGTAGGTTTTGGTTTCCGGTCTCTTGTCCTGTGGTCTAACTCTATGCTCTTCATTTATTTTGAAGACAAGCTGACTCGCCGGTACTACACTAGAGCCAACATTTCAAAACTGATGGATCAACTTTTGATGGAATCGTGAACTCAAAGAGGAAGTGGCCAGACTGAGTGCTTTGATGGAATCATTCTTGGCTGCCCAGAGCCAGTCTTCTCCGACGCCTTCAACTCCTCCCTAGAGGAAAGTCATCTCAGAGATTGTCTCCTCAACTGTGCCTGCAGTTAGTGCACACTTTGCTCCTATAGCCATGTCAACCGGGTTTCCGTGGGGGATGCCTCCTAATTTCATGCCTGAGGGTCCTGCTCCAACTTTTGCTTCTATGTCGGCGTCTAGCCCGGTCCTTGCTGTTCCTCCTCCTGTCGTGCATACCATGCCCAGGGTAGACGACACCATCTATCATTCTGAGCCGTCTGAGGGCCCAGATGTCTATGAGAAGATGGACGCTATGAATGATCAATTTCTTGAGCTTAGCAAGGAATTGAAGACTCTTAGAGGAACGGATCTCTTCGGCAAGTCTGCTGCCGATCTGTGCTTAGTTCCCAACGTGAAGATTCCTGTGAAGTTCAAGGTCCCTGACTTTGAAAAGTACAAAGGAAACACTTGTCCTCTCAGCCACCTGGTCATGTATGCCAGGAAGATGTCTACTCAGACTGATAACGACCAGTTGCTCATCCACTACTTCCAGGACAGTTTGTCCGGTGCTGCCTTTAGATGGTACATGGGGTTAGACAGTGCGAACATCCGATCCTTCAACGATCTTGGCGAGGCCTTCGTCAAGCAGTACAAATATAATGTGGATATGGCTCCCGATAGGGATCAATTGAGGGCCATGTCCCAGAAGGACAAAGAAACATTTAAGGAGTATGCCCAGAGGTGGCGAGAGGTGGCAGCACAGATCGTGCCTCCGCTAGAAGAGAAAGAAATGACCAAGATCTTTTTGAAGACCTTGAGTTCATTCTATTATGAGCGGATGATTGCTAGCGCTCCTTCTGACTTCACCGAGATGGTGAATATGGCGATGCGGTTAGAAGAAGGGGTTAGAGAAGGACGTCTGACCAGAGAGGAAGGCTCTTCTGCCAAACGTTATGGGGCGTTTGCAAAGAAGAAAGATGGAGAGGCACATGTTGTGACCTCCCATGTGAAACCAAGAAGACCCTCTGTGAGAAGGAAGACTGTGCGTCCCACCGGTAACCAGCACCAGATGGCTCATATAGCACCTGTTTTCAGAGACAATCAATAGTATCACCAACATAGCAACAATCAGCAACCACCTCAGCAATATCAGCAACAACAACACCGTCCGCAACAGCAGGCCTACCAGCCTCGAAACAGTAATCAAACCAGCACGAGTTACGAGAGGAAAAATGTCACTTTTGATCCTATTCCAATGACGTACGCAGAACTATATCCCTCTTTGATAGAGAGGAAGCTGATTACTCCAAGAGACCCACCGGCTATACCTGCTAACCCTCAGTGGTGGTATAAGCCCGAATTTCATTATGTATACCATTCTGGTCCTCCCGGCCACGACGTGGAGAATTGTTATCCTTTGAAGACCAAGGTTCAAGACCTTGTGAGGTGTGGCATTCTGTGTTTTGAGGACGTAGGTCCTAACGTAAAGAAGAACCCATTGCCCGAGCATGGGAAATCTGTTAACATGGTCTAGGGCTGTTCTGGAAAATACAAGGTCAAATATGTCAGTCATATTCGACAGTCTTTGGTCGAGTTGCACCGTTTGCTGTGTGATTATAGTCACTATGAGCACGACCATGATAGATGCCGAATCTGCCCTGTTAACCGATTGGATTGTCGCCAGGTGCGCAAAGATCATCAGGAAATGTTGGATGAAGGAGTCATTGAGATTCTTCAGAATAGGAATGTTGATGAAGATGAACCTGAGGTCAACGTGATTTCCCCAGTATTCCGGATGCCCGAACCCGTTACCATTAAGTATGATGGTAGCAAGCAGAAGGTTTCTCCTGTCCTTATCATTAAGCCTGCCGGTCCAGTACCGTATTCTTCTAAAAGGGCGATTCCCTTTCGTTACAACGCTGTTGCTGTAGAAGATGGGAAAGAGGTGACTTTGCCATCCTCATCTGTTGTGAACATCGCTGATGTAAGTGGTTTGACCCGCAGCGGTCGTGTATTTTCAGCACCACCGAAGCCTCAAGCTAATGCTGATTTTGTTGAATGCCCGATCGGGAATGCGGTGAATTCTCCGAATCCGACACTTGCTGTTAAACCCTCCTCTGTACTGAAAACTCCTACTTCTGTTGGCCCTAGTGGCAATGGAAAAGAAGACTGTGATGAGATGCTAAGGCTCATCAAGAAGAGCCAGTACAACGTTGTAGACCAGCTTCTACAAACGCCATCCAAGATATCCGTGTTATCATTACTTCTGAATTCAGAACCACATAGAAAGGCTTTGCAGAAAGTTTTGGATGTGGCATATGTAGATCATGATGTCACAATAGAGCAATTCGATAGCATTGTTGCAAACATTACCACTTGTAACAATTTGAGTTTCTGTGACTCTGATCTCCCTGAGGAGGGAAGATACCACAACTTGGCATTACACATCTCCATGAATTGCAAAGATTGTGTGCGAGAGGTGAAGATTGGGACACTCCTGGAAGAATCTGTTAAGAAGGGGTTGATTGAATTGCTACGAGAATACGTGGATGTCTTCCCCTAGTCATATGAAGACATGTCTGGTCTAGATACTAATATTGTGCAACATTTCCTGCCTCTAAAGCCTGAGTGTGTGCCTGTAAAGCAGAAGCTCAGAAGAACTCATCCTGATATGGTAGTGAAGATCAAAGAAGAAGTACAGAAGCAAATTGATGTGGGGTTTCTGGTGACTTCTACATATCCTCAATGGGTGGCCAATATTGTGCCCGTGCCTAAGAAAGATGGAAAAGTCCGGATGTGTGCGGATTATAGGGATTTGAATAAAGCTAGTCCAAAAGATGATTTCCCTCTACCACATATCGATATGTTGGTAGACAATACAGCTAAATTCAAAGTCTTCTCATTTATGGATGGATTTTCCGGATATAATCAGATTAAGATGGCACCCGAGGATATGGAGAAGACAACATTCATCACACCTTGGGGAACATTCTGCTATCGAGTGATGCCCTTCGGTTTGAAGAACGCCGGAGCCACGTATCAACGAGCTATGACTACCTTGTTCCATGATATGATGCACAAAGAGATTGAGGTATATGTTGATGATATGATTGCTAAGTCAAGAACGGAAGTTGAACATGTAGAGCATCTGTTGAAGCTTTTCCAGCGTTTGAGGAAGTATAAGCTTCGTCTGAATCCTAACAAGTGTACATTTGGAGTCCGTTCTGGCAAGTTATTGGGCTTTATCGTCAGTGAAAGAGGTATTGAGGTTGATCCTGCAAAGGTCAAAGCAATACAAGAGATGCCTGCGCCCAAAACTGAGAAACAAGTCTGAGGTTTTCTTGGCCGCTTGAATTACATTTCCAGATTCATATCCCACATGACTGCCACATGTGCGCCAATATTCAAGCTCCTACGAAAAGATCAGTCTCATGATTGGACCGAGGATTTCCAAAAAGCCTTTGACAGTATTAAAGAGTACCTGTCTGAGCCTCCGATCCTGTCTCCGCCTGTAGAAGGAAGACCATTGATCATGTATCTGACTGTTCTTGAAGATTCAATGGGTTGTGTCCTTGGTCAGCAAGATGAATCAGGGAAGAAAGAGTACGCCATCTACTACTTGAGTAAGAAGCTCACTGATTGTGAGTCTCGATACTCAATGCTTGAGAAGACATGCTGTGCTCTGGCTTGGGCAGCTAAGCGCTTGCGCCAGTATATGTTAAATCATACGACTTGGTTGATATCCAGAATGGATCCAATCAAGTATTTATTTGAGAAGCCTGCTTTAACTGGGAGGATTGCCCGTTGGCAGATGTTGTTATCTGAGTATGACATTGAGTATCGAGCTCAAAAGGCTATTAAAGGTAGTATCTTGGCTGACCATTTGGCACACCAGCCAATCGAAGATTATCAGTCAGTTCGGTATGACTTTCCAGATGAGGAGATTCTGTATTTAAAAGTGAAAGATTGTGATGAGCCTACACTCGATGAAGGGCCAGAGCCTGGTTCCCGATGGAGTATGGTGTTTTATGGCGCTGTAAATCAGTATGGAAATGGTATTGGGGCAGTGATTATTACTCCTCAGGGCACACATATTCCTTTTACAGCAAGGCTAACTTTCAAACGCACGAATAATATGGATGAGTATGGGGCCTATTATGGGTTTAGAAGAGTGTATTGATCTAAGGATCAAGCATCTTGATGTATATGGAGATTCGGCCCTCGTTGTCAATCAGATTAAGGGTGAATGGGAAACGAATCATCCTGGTCTCATTCCATATAGAGATTATGCGAGGAGGATTTCGACGTTCTTTACTGAAGTTGACTTCCATCATATTCCTCGAGACGAGAATCGGATGGCAGATGCTCTTGCTACACTTGCTTCGATGATTGTGGTAAAACTTTGGAATGAAGTCCCCAATATCACTGTGATGCGCTTGGATAGACCAGCTCATGTATTTGCAGTAGAAGAAGCGAAAGATGATAAGCCATGGTATTATGACATCAAGTGTTTCCTTCAGAACCAGGTTTACCCGCCTGGGGCCTCTGTGAAAGATAGGAAGACTTTGAGGAGATTGTCAGGCAGTTTCTACCTCAATGGTGACGTGCTTTATAAGAGAAATTTTGACATGGTTCTGCTCAGATGCGTGGATAGACACGAAGCAGGCCTGTTAATGACTGAAGTTCATAAAGGTTCATTTGGTACTCATTCCAATGGACATGCCATGGCTAGGAAGATGTTGAGAGCAGGCTACTATTGGCTGACAATGGAGTCTGACTGCTGCAAATATGTGAAGAAATGCCACAAGTGTCAGATTTATGCGAATAAGATTCATATTCCCCCGACACTGCTGAATGTGATCTCATCACCACGGCCCTTCTCCATGTGGGGAATTGACATGATTGGCATGATAGAGCCAAAAGCGTCCAATGGACACAGATTTATTCTCGTAGCAATTGATTACTTCACCAAGTGGGTTGAAGCAGCATCGTATGCAAATGTGACCAGGCAGGTGGTCGTAAAGTTTATCAAGAATCAACTCATATGCCGCTATGGTGTGCCAGATAAGATCATTACTGATAATGGATCTAACTTGAATAACAAGATGATGAAAGAGTTGTGTAGTGAGTTCAAGATAGCGCATCATAATTCTTCTCCTTACAGACCAAAGATGAATGGGGTTGTTGAAGCTGCTAACAAGAACATCAAGAAGATTATCCAGAAGATGGTTGTTACGTACAAAGATTGGCATGAGATGCTGCCATTTGCTTTACATGGATATCGTACATATGTCCGCACTTCGACAGGGGCAACCCCTTTCTCTCTTGTTTATGGCATGGAAGCCGTACTCCCGGTAGAGGTGGAGATCCCGTCAATGAGAGTCTTGATGGAAGCCAAGTTGACTGATGTTGAATGGGTTCAGAGTCGTTATGACCAGTTGAATTTAATTGAAGAGAAGAGATTGACTGCCATGTGCCATGGTCAGTTATATCAGCAGATAATGAAGAAAGCTTTTGATAAGAAGGTCAAGCCTCGTGTGTTCCGAGAAGGTGACCTTGTGCTATAGAAAGTCTTGTCTTTCGCGCCCGATTCCAGGGGCAAGTGGACTCCAAACTATGAAGGTCCATATGTTGTTAAGAGAGCCTTTTCAGGTGGTGCCTTGATACTTACAACTATGGATGGGGAGGATTTCACTCGTCCTGTGAATTCAGATGCAATCAAGAAATAATTCTCCTAAAAATAAAAACAGAATAGCTCGCTAAGTTGAAAACCCGAAAGGGCGGCTTAGGCAAAAATGAGCGTTTCGGTGGATTGAAAACCCGAAAGGGCGGTCCAGGCAAAAGTTAGAGACATGAAAAAAAAATGAATATTTGTATCCCGCTAGATTGAGTACCTCACCCTAGGGCAATCTAGGCAAAAAATAGGGATTTTGGCAAGTAACTGCATTCTGACAAGACTTTGTTCTACAATTATCATCCGTCAGAGATTCTCGTTCATTCGTCCTCAACCGAAGCTTCGAATACATCGAATTCAGAATTGGTGGAAATGGTCATTATGTTCAATGTAGCCCTTTTCCAATATATATCACCAATTTCAAACTTGTAAAGATCTATGGAGTCTTGCCATTTGCGGACTACCATTCCATCAAATAAATTTGAGCCTTTATCCAATTATTTACAATCTTATTTGTTTCTATTCAACAAATGTTTTGCATAATTTAGTTGAGAAAATATCATTGTTTTAAACAAATAAAATTTCTTCATAAATTGTTTTAAAACAAAGTGAACATTCACAAAGACGAAAGGATACTTAAGGGATCCTCAGTGCTCTCCCAAGGGTGGCATGATCTCCAACAGGGAAAGACATTTGTTCATATCCCCGGCAGGACTGTATCCTCTTCCTCCAGAACATTGTTATGGTTTATCCCACCGAGTGGAGTGCTTGTTGAGGTTATTTACCTCTCTTCCCATCAGCAGAGCAGTTGTTTCTTTTCTCCTCAACAGATGTGTCTTTTCTGGAAGATTCGATTTTTGTTGGTTGGTCCCTAGAATCCCTTTGTCCCTCAGACAAATTCCCCAGTAGAGTGGCTTGTGAGGCAGATGCTACTTGAGCATTAAGCTCTTTTCCCCAGCCGAGACTGATGATTCATCCCCTGCAGAGATATTGTTGTCTCTGATCCCCGGCAGACTGGACATTCTCCGGTGATCCTGGCTTTCTCTCTTGAGATGTAGTACCGGGTGGTTGATTCCTAGGCCTGTTTGTGTTAGATATGCCTGTTTGTCAGCATTCATCATACATAAACCACACATATACATGCATAATTATAACATTCAGATATTCATGTTGCATTCTTTGCCATATATCGTTGTTTTCTGCTATTTGGTGATACATATCTCCCCTAGCAGAGGTGTGTGTCTGATATCTCCATATAGAGTCAGCTCCATAGGCAGAAAGCGCCTATCCTTTCTTCCATATTCCCCACCGAGCTATATCCTCGTGGATGGTGGTTGTTTCTGTTCCCCCCTCCCCAAAACACATATATTGGGATGGGTTTCCTTATTGAGTTAAATCCTCATTAGGACAAGTCTTGATTTAGTTTTCCTTTTTGGTTTGATCCTAAATTGGCCCCTCGAAGCTGTTTCCTTTGTTTCCCTGCGGTATAAATGAATAATTGCTCAGTAATTAGTAATCATTCATCATATCCCCGGCGGAATCTGTGGTTTTCTACCCTGATACCGGTAGTTGTAAACTCTATTCCCTCCCCTTTGCAGAGTTAACCTTTGGTTCATCATAATCGATGACGGTTATTTTTCCGTGGTTTCCTACCCAATATCCGGTAGGTGTAATCCCCTCCTTGGCAGTTATCTTCATCCAATATTCGATGTTGATATTCCCCCCTTTATTTGCCTGGATAATTGCCCTGTTTACGCAATTTATCCCCGGCGAGTCATCTCTCGTCTACCCTGTTGTTGTTGGTAACGATTGTTTCTCTCCTGAATTGGTCATCATTATATACCTCATTTCAGTATCCCGATGCCTTTTTCTTTTCGGTTGATTTATCCTTTATTAACCCAGTAACCGGTTGTGGATAATCTTCCATGCGAGTATATTATCTATGTTCCGACGGTAATAGATAATATATCTCATGCACTCTCTGGTCGAAGTCTTTTGTGCTTCCCCCAGTCGAGCAAGATTCGTATCCCCTTTGTGGAGTCGAATATCCATCCTGTAATTGAGTTTGCTTTTAGCTCTCTTTTGGATGATGAGTGTCTTGGGAATATTCCCCAATTCACGCCTTGGTTGGTCACCTATTATATGCCCAGTAACTGGTATCCCTGGTGTTCCTCCTTTTCTGCTCCCTATCATGACTTTTGTCCCCTGTGGAGTCAGATTTCCCTGAGTTGAAATATACCTTTTAGGTCTTTCTCAGATGTTTTGAAGTTTTGATATCTCTCACCCTTATACCGGTCTTAGATATTTATTTCTTCCTGGGCATGTTGTATCTCTCACCCTTATACCGGTGTTCAGATCACATATCTCGTTGAGCTTATTACCCAGTAACCGGTAACACCTCATCTCGCTGCTCCCCCCCAGGAGAGTCTTTTTAGACATCCCCAGCGAGGTCCCTTAGTGGATTGTTTTCGTCCGTATTTTTATCCGAAGTATCCGTTGTGGATAGTTTCGTTGTATTGGCATATTCCCCAATACATGCATCTTTGAGTCAGCTTAAGTCTTTCCATTTTTCTTTTCCCTTTGGAATTTTGCTCCCCAACTTTGGGTCGTGCCCTGCTCACGCATTTCTTTCTTATCCCCATAAGAGTCCCCAGGTTTGTGTCCCATGGAATGTATCACTCATATGGATTGTCAGTGTCTCCTAATTGTCTTTACTCCTTTGTGGACACATGTCCCTACAAAATATTATCCTTTCACATACATACATTTGCATCATGAGGTCTCTTAGGGACCAAAATTCGTCTCTTTATTTATATTTAAATTCATTCTACCTCGTCGAGGCGAAGATTTTGACCTTCCCTTCTCCGGCAAGAATGACCTTAAATAGGGGCATCTGTAAGACCCCAATTTTAGCCCTAAGATCCCTCATGGCATCATAACATTTCATTTGCAAAGTCTCAAGGATCATAAGCATCTTGGTTCCCCTTGCCTTTGGGTGGGACTCCTTGTGAGTGGTTTGAGATCACCAAGCATGTTTGAATTGTATATCATTGCTTTTCTCATTTTGTTTACTAACCAAAAGCACAAAAATATGTCACTAACATCTTTTGTTTGTAGCTTGAGCAATCACAAGGTCAAAAGCTTCTAGAAGGTCATTGGTACAAAGACATGGTCAAGAGGAGATGAAAACAAGCATGGTAATGGTTCCCAAAGCTCTCATCCATCAAATATGCCTCCCTAGCATCTTAATTCATCATTTTGATCAAAGCAAGTCAAAGGGTTGGAGGTTTGTTTCTCAAGGAAACCCTAATTCATCTGTGCACCACAATGCCTTGCTCATGAAGCAACCTCAGCCCATGGTCAAATACAATCAAGGGAAGTTCTTTTATTCACCATTTCATGCATACTTAAACTTATTTGAATGTCCTCAATCATCAATTCATCAAGATATGAGTCATGGACTTGAGAAGTTGATCAGTCAATTCATCTGACTATTTTGAAATACACTGAGACCTAACTCTTTATGTGTTGGTCAAATGGAGATCGTTCCAAAAGCAAAAATGTTCTTACGGAAAATATGAACAACTTTCATGTTCATAAAAATTTGATTTGAAGCTTGGAAAACCATCTTCCATTCCAATACATTATAGGTCATTTTGATTGAAACCCTAATTTTAGGTCAACTTCCGAAGGACATAACTCACTCATTTTTCATGATTTTGAGGTGGGATCAAATGCATTGGAAAGCCTAAGATGTCTAATTCAAATTTTATGTTGAACAAAATTTCAAAATCTCAAAGGAAATACATGTGATAATGCAAGGCATTATAGGTCCTTTTTGGTCAAAGGCATTAAAAGTCAAAAAAGTCCAAATTCAAGTGCCCATAACTCTTTCATCAAAACTCCAAATGATGCAAAACTTAAGTCCATTTTGATTGTCTTGAAAAGATCTACAACTTTGATGTTTGAGGTTTTTTCATTTGAAGCTTGCATCATCAAAACGGAAGGGCTTGAAAGTTGGCCAATTTTAGAAACCTTGCCTTGACATGTTTTGCACATCACACTTTAAACTCAAATTTCATAAATTTCCACATTCCAAATGGACTTTTGACCAACATAACATTTGTTCCTCATATAAAGACCTTTCCAACCATTACCCATATGCCTATGCTTGGATTTTCTAAATGGCACTTTCGAAGAGATGATTATTTAGGTACAAATGGAGAATTCACATTGAATCTTGAAATGCAAGCTATTGCAAGGCAAATTACACGTCCAAATCAATTCATTGTGCTATCAGCTTGCAAATCCATCAGCTTTTGGGCCTCACATGCGCCTGTACAGGCCCATGCATGGAGGACCCAAAGTTTCATGCACACGAGTTTCTTCTCATTTGGCATCATCTCCAGCTATAAATACCTTGCCATGCTCACTCATTTGCCACGCCAATTCAACCTGAAATGTTGCAGAAATATTTCCCTAACCATCACTAGAGAAGCAAGCTCACTTTTCTCATTTTTTTCAGATTTGAAATTCAACTTCATCTGGTTGAATTCTCAGATCTAGTGCTTCTAAACCTTCATCATTTATCCCATAGAACTTCAGTTTTAGCAAGGCAAGCAAGGCTTCGTGCTCAAATCACCAGAACTCATGCTTGCACTCCAACTGGTAATTTCTTCGATTCTCTTCATCCATGGAACTTTTTGCTCGGATCTAATGTTTTCTGAAGTCCTCACTTGAGAGGCAAGCTAGTGGTAGCTTCAATTTTGCTTTTCCTTGATCTGCATTTTTCGTACCTGAATCTTCCACCTCAGATTTCTCCATTTATAGAGATCTTGAGTATGATTCAAGGTTACAGGGGTGATGTACATCACCCCAACTTCATTTTGGTATAAGGATCGTGTATTTTCATGGAGGTTTAAAAACCTGCAAGTTTGGCCGGAATTTGCAGGCTCACCGGAGAAGAAGGTGGCTCTGGTGGCCGCCTCTCTCCAGTTTGAATGCTGACCGTTGGATGTACATCCCACGTTTTAATCTCAGCCATGCATTGTGTTTACTTTCATTAATTCATTATGTCACGCGTGGACTAAGGCCTACCGTGGGAACGCGCTCCTGGACCATTAGATGTTGCCACGTCAATTAATGAGTTCCATCAGACGCTCCTGGTTTTTTTCTAATTTTTAATTTCTATTTTCATTTTCTTAAATTCCATTTTGTTTCAAAAATTCATATCTCTCTCATTTTTAATCCAAAAATTATGGGACCAATTGCGTTATTTCCCAAATAAATTTTAGTTTCTATTTCTGATTTTTAATATTTTTTTATTTCATCATTTGGTATTTTTTGTGAATCTTCTCTTTTCTGGTTATTTTTAATTCATTTTAAATAGTTCTTGATATTCAAAAAATGCAAAAATATTTTCCTAACCTCTTTGAATGATGATGGATCTATGAAAAATATTCTCATCAATTTTTGAATTGATTTGAGATTTATTTGAGATTTTAGTTCAATTAGGTTATTTTTATTCATTTTTAATTGATTAAAAATAGTTTCTGACTTTTAAAAATGCTGAATTTTTTTGTCAAACTTTGTTTGTCCTTGTTGAACTTGGGATAAATCACTTGGACCTTTCAAGGTTGATTTGAAGTGATTTTGAAGTTTGGCCTTTCTTTAATATTTTAATTCAAGTTTATTTTAATATTAAAAAATGCCAAAATTATGTTATTCTTTTCTTGACTTCCAATCTTCATCTCACTTCTGTTTTTGATTGTTTGACCTTGACTTTCAATGTTATTGGTCAACATATGAGGATTGGTATATTTTATTCCATTTAATGCATTTTATTTTGTCATTTTCCTTTTCTCATATTCATCTCCTTCTTCTTCTTCTTCTCCTTCTTTTTGATCAATGAGTTGAAGGTTGATAAGTTAGCATTGATTAGGGAGATTTAACATTCCTTGATTCAAATCTAATTCATCTTGATCAATTGATCAAGTGAATGGTTTTGCATTAAGGATATGTTGTCTTTTAAATCATGCAAAAGGCTTAAACCAATACAAGATCAATTCTCATTTTCCTTTTGGCATGGCAAGTTGTTAGGACTTGGTTCACTAATCAAGACTCCTAACTTGTGTTTGTTGCCTACATTATTATTGACCGGCCTCAGATAGTTGTGACTTCTACATAAGTCCAATTACGATTGCTTAACATAGCGCTAAATTTGCCTTATGGCACACTAACTACTAACACTAACTATTGACAACTAATATTTACTTTTATGTAATTTACTCTAATGCAATTTAATATTCTTGCACATATTATTCATTTACTTTTCTCTTTTCTCACTTGAGCACATGTTTATGTTAATGCCATTTGCCTTTTGCTCACTTGAGCACATAATTGTGTATATATTATTGTGTTTGTGTTTTGTTTTGATTGTTGTGGACCAAATGCAAAGAAATGGACTTAGAGTCTAGGACTTTCCCTATGCAAAGAAATGGAGAATTGGACTTAGATTCTAGGACCTTCCTTATGCAAAATTGGAGTAAAAAGGATCTTAATGATGATGGATTAGAAGGACCAAATCTCTAAACTCACTCTTGTCCACTCTTGTTTTACTTCATGAAACTTTTGATGTGTGTGCTTTTGTGCTAGGAGTTCCCATTTGAGCTTAATTGGAGGACCATTGCCATGTTCATCCAAGTGGAAGATATAAGATACATTGAGGATCTCTTATGAGACTTGTTTGATTGCTTATGCTTTGTGGTTGTTTATTCCAAAGGATGGGAGCTACTTGGATCATCAATATGATCTCAAGAGAGGGACTCCTAGTGTGGTTTCATTTCTTATCCCTCACCTTTTTATTTTCCTTAGGATCAAGCCATTCTTCTTCTTCTCTCCACTCTAACCCAAGCCAAAACCTTTTGTGCAAACATTTAACCTTTGTTTTCAACATTAGAAACCTAAGCCTTATGCTTTTGATTTTCAAACTTTCTTTTCATAACACTTATTTTGAATTGAATCTTTAAGTCAACTTTGACCACTTTCGTATTCACTTCCAATTGGTAAATATAACCCATTCAAACTTCTTTTTCGTGGTTCCAATGGCCACTTCTTTAATCAAATTTTCCATAACCTTTAGCTATTAGGTTTGAGTTATCCTTGTGGTAGATGTAATACTCACCTATATCCTTAGTGATGGACAATGAGTCTTCCATGCTTATTATAGGGTTAACCCCCTCACTAGCATGTTGAAGCTATCCTCACATGGTGGATTTGTGGTTTGGTTGAGTTTTCTCCCTTTGATAACAAAAGACCTTAAGGCTTTTGGACCAATCAATTCACCAGCTCATTTTGAGATTTTTACCCCGAACTACGAGGTTTTGATCCTAATCTTTTTATAAGATGGTACGTAGGCAATGGGTTTATCCATCCAAACAAAAATGTAAGTAACTTGTACATTCTCTTCTCATCTCTTCAATCATGTTTGCACAAACAAATTTTTACAAAACAACAACCTTCACAAGTATGAAAAGGGCTCCCTAGGAGTACCTAGGATGTTTTGGGTGCCTAACACCTTCCCATTACATAACCAACCCCCTTACCCAGATCTCTGTTTCTTTTACTAGTTTTTGTTAAAACTATTAGGCTTTTGTTCGCTTTCTAACCATTCCTTCGGATAAATAGAAGTGTGGTGGAGACTCGACTTGCATGATTTACCTTGGATTTAGTCAATATCTCTAATGGTAACGAATACCCCGCTACAGAAAAATGGCGACTCTTTTGGGGAATTTGCCTAGTGGGTTTTGCCAACTTTTCACGCTTGTTGTATTGTATTGTTTTGTGACATATTTTTGTGCAATTTGGGATTATTGTATTGTATGTAATGATTGGTTTGCTTGATATTAATTCCTTGTATGCTTGGTGATCTTTGTGAGATGAGTTCTATACCCGGACTCGAGTGCACTTAGGATAGGAGAATGGCATAGTCTTGTTGACTTGTGTGGAGTTATTCCTTAGCAAGTTGACTTGCAAGTCCATGCACTTGGTGGAGGTCATGTTGGGATCAATAATGTCACACAAGTAAGTTGTGGTTAGACATTACTCTTTCCAATATAGACCTTAGAAGCCAAGGACCTTAGTTTACCAAGTTCATCTTGGCCTATTTTTTAGGATGTAGTGCGAAAATCGTTCAAGTGTAAGATTTGATACGATTGTTACGCAATACTACACTCATAAGAGTCTCTCTTGAGAATATTTTTGGAATACGAGTAGTCGTTTCTCCGATAATATCCGAAAGATGGGATGATGACTATGGGAACCTCTTGTAGAACATGTTTGACAGGTTTAAACCCTAGTACATTCCCTTTGGGTGGTTCTTAACTGAGACTCCGTGCTCGTGACTTGCAACAAACCCTTGATTCATGGTTGATCCATTCCTACATCCTTAATATCAATGGAACTTGGGTGTTGATAAGGTGTAAACCATAATCCACCAAAATGGATGATTGATATTAAGGATGATATGATCCATCCCATGACCTTTGTTTGGTGTGCTTTGCTTGATCCTTAAGTGTGATTGTTGCATTCATGCATTCATGCACCCATTTGCATCCATATCATCTATAATGAAGAAAAATCTCAAGGAACTTAAGGGGTTTATTTGCAAAATTTTCAGACATGGAAAGACAAAGAAGGAATACAAAGAAGTACAGCTTCAGACAACCAGACTTGAAAGAGTTAAGGAATCTGACATCCTATGTACTAGATCCCTTGGGTTTCAAAGCTCGTTTTGGGAAGCTTCTCCCTTTTCTGACTACTCAGGTGGATGAAGGATTGATGAGCGTGTTGGTGCAGTTTTATGATCCCTTGTACCGTTGCTTCACTTTTCCGGACTTTCAGCTTTTGCCTACCCTTGAGGAGTATGCTTATCTTGTAGGGATACCTATTTTGGATCAAGTGCCGTTCAGTGGCTTGGAGAGTATTCCTACTTCTCGAGAGATAGCAGACATGTTGCACATAGATGAATCTCTGGTTGGTGCTCATATGACTACCAAAGGTGGAATTCAAGGTCTCCCTTCTGAGTTCCTCATTGCTCAAGCTACTATATATGGGAAGGCCATAAGTGAGGATGCTTTTGAAGCCATATTTGTACTTCTCATCTATGGGTTGGTTTTATTCCCCAACATCGACAAGTTTGTGGATGTGAACGCTATTAGGATCTTCTCTGCTCTTAATCCCGTTCCGACTCTGTTGGGTGATGCTTATTTCTCTTTGCATATGAGGAATACAAAGGGTGGTGGCGCTATTGTGTGTTGTTTGCCTCTGTTGTATAAGTGGTTTATTTCTCACTTACCGCAGACGGTCGCCTTCAAGGAGAACAAGGGATGTCTACGGTGGTCCACGAGACTCATGTCTCTCACTAATGATGATATCTCTTGGTATAACCGTGTGTATGATGGTGTGCAGATTATCGACTCTTGTGGTGAATTCTCCAATGTGCCTCTTCTTGGTACATGTGGTGGGATTAACTACAACCTTGTTTTGGCCCGTCGTCAGCTTGGGTTCCCCCTAAAGGATAAACCCAATAACATTTTGCTAGAGGGTGTGTTCTTTCAGGAGGGTAAAGATCCCCAAGGCTTGGAAGCTAGGATGGTCCGCGCTTGGCGCAAGATTCATAAGAAAGGAAGGAAGGAGTTGGGCCCTAAGAATTGCATCGCTTTGGAGCCTTATACTGCTTGGGTAAGGAGGAGAGCTTCTGAGTATCTCATGCCTTACGAGTATCCGAGACCTACACCTATGATTATGGCTGGGCCTTCAACCCTCCATAATCCAGGAGTAGAGGAGTTGAGAGACGAAGACCTATCACGTGCCTGGATCCGTGAGCGTGAAGAAGTGCTTCAGCAGATTAAGGAGAAGGATGCTTTGATTGAGTTCCTTGAGCATCAAGTTGTTGATGATCCTAATGATGCATGGACTTCTCTACTTCCTCAGTCTTCCAAGTTTTGGAAGAGGAGGTACGACCGACTCGCCAAGGAGAAGGCAGATATGGAGGCAGCTTATGAGAGAGAGGTGAAGAGGCTTCGTGCATCTTATCTTCCTGTGTCCCGAGCATTAGATGATTGTTTCTAGGGATCCATATGATGATTATTTTCCTTTCCTCTTGTACATGATTGACAATGCTGTACTTCTTTTCCCTGATATTATTTTATGAGATATTTCTATATGCGATGAATGCTTAATGTTTCTAAAATTCGCAAGTAAAACCCTAAAGTTCTTTTGAAATATAAAAACAAATCATGTGCACAAGCATTGCATGCATCATGTGCATAAGTAGGTTTTGGTTTCCGGTCTCTTGTCCTGTGGTCTAACTCTATGCTCTTCATTTATTTTGAAGACAAGCTGACTCGCCGGTACTACACTAGAGCCAACACTTCAAAACTGATGGATCAACTAGAGCAAGAGAATCGTGAACTCAAAGAGGAAGTGGCCAGACTGAGTGCTTTGATGGAATCATTCTTGGCTGCCCAGAGCCAGTCTTCTCCGACGCCTTCAACTCCTCCCTAGAGGACAGTCATCTCAGAGATTGTCTCCTCAACTGTGCCTGCAGTCAGTGCACACTTTTCTCCTATAGCCATGCCAACCGGGTTTCCGTGGGGGATGCCTCCTAATTTCATGCCTGAGGGTCCTGCTCCAACTTTTGCTTCTATGCCGGCATCTAGCCCGGTCCTTGCTGTTCCTCCTCCTGTCGTTCATACCATGCCCAGGGTAGACGACACCATCTATCATTCTGAGTCGTCTGAGGGCCCAGATGTCTATGAGAAGATGGACGCTATGAATGATCAATTTCTTGAGCTTCGTAAGGAATTGAAGACTCTTAGAGGAAAGGATCTCTTCGGCAAGTCTGCTGCCGATCTGTGCTTAGTTCCCAACATGAAGATTTCTGTGAAGTTCAAGGTCCCTGACTTTGAAAAGTACAAAGGAAACACTTGTCCTCTCAGCCACCTGGTCATGTATGCCAGGAAGATGTTTACTCAGACTGATAACGACCAGTTGCTCATCCACTACTTCCAGGACAGTTTGTCCGGTGCTGCCTTTAGATGGTACATGGGGTTAGACAGTGCGAACATCCGATCCTTCAACGATCTTGGCGAGGCCTTCGTCAAGCAGTACAAATATAATATGGATATGGCTCCCGATAGGGATCAATTGAGGGCCATGTCCCAGAAGGACAAAGAAACATTTAAGGAGTATGCCCAGAGGTGGCAAGAGGTGGCAGCACAGATCGTGCCTCCGCTAGAAGAGAAAGAAATGACCAAGATCTTTCTGAAGACCTTGAGTTCATTCTATTATGAGCGGATGATCGCTAGCGCTCCTTCTGACTTCACCGAGATGGTGAATATGGCGATGCGGTTAGAAGAAGGGGTTAGAGAAGGATGTCTGACCAGAGAGGAAGGCTCTTCTGCCAAACGTTGTGGGGCATTTGCAAAGAAGAAAGATGGAGAGGCATATGATGTGACCTCCCATGTGAAACCAAGAAGACCCTCTGTGAGAAGGAAGATTGTGCGTCCCGCCGGTAACCAGCACCAGATGGCTCATATAGCACCTATTTTCAGAGACAATCAACAGTATCACCAACATAGCGATAATCAGCAACCACCTCAGCAATATCAGCAACAACAGCACCGTCCGCAACAGCAGGCCTACCAGCCTCGAAACAGTAATCAAACCAGCACGAGTTACGAGAGGAAAAAGGTCACTTTTGATCCTATTCCAATGACGTACGCAGAACTGTATCCCTCTTTAATAGAGAGGAAGTTGATTACTCCAAGAGACCCACCGGCTATACCTGTTAACCCTCAGTGGTGGTATAAGCCCAAATGGCATTGTGTATACCATTCTGGTGCTCCCGGCCACGACGTGGAGAATTGCTATCCTTTGAAGACCAAGGTTCAAGACCTTGTGAGGTGTGGCATTCTGTGTTTTGAGGACGTAGGTCCTAACGTAAAGAAGAACCCATTGCCCGAGCATGGGAAATCTGTTAACATGGTCCAGGGTTGTCCTGGCAAATACAAGGTCAAATATGTCAGTCATATTCGACAGTCTCTGGTCGAGTTGCACCGTTTGCTGTGTGATTACAGTCACTATGAGCACGACCATGATAGATGCCGAATCTTCCCTGTTAACCGATTGGATTGTCGCCAGGTGCGCAAAGATCTTCAGGAAATGCTGGATGAAGGAGTCATTGAGATTCTTCAGAATAGGAATGTTGATGAAGATGAACCTGAGGTCAACGTGATTTCCCCAGTATTCCGGATGCCCGAACCCGTTACCATTAAGTATGATGGTAGCAAGCAGAAGGTTTCTCCTGTCCTTATCATTAAGCATGCCGGTCCAGTACCCTATTCTTCTAAAAGGGTGATTCCCTTTCGTTACAACGTTGTTGCTGTAGAAGATGGGAAAGAGGTGACTTTGCCATCCTCATCTGTTGTGAACATCGCTGATGTAAGTGGTTTGACCCGCAGCGGTCGTGTATTTTCAGCACCACCGAAGCCTCAAGCTAATGCTGATTTTGTTGAACGCCCGATCGGGAATGCGGTGAATTCTCCGAATCCGACACTTGCTGTTAAACCCTCCTCTGTACTGAAAACTCCTACTTCTGTTGGCCCTAGTGGCAATGGAAAAGAAGACTGTGATGAGATGCTAAGGCTCATCAAGAAGAGCCAGTACAACGTTGTAGACCAGCTTCTACAAAGGCCATCCAAGATATCCGTGTTATCATTACTTCTGAATTCAGAACCACATAGAGAGGCTCTGCAGAAAGTTTTGGATGTGGCATATGTAGATCATGATGTCACAATAGAGCAATTCGATAGCATTGTTGCAAACATTACCGCTTGTAACAATTTGATTTTCTGTGACTCTGATCTCCCTGAGGAGGGAAGAGACCACAACTTAGCATTACACATCTCCATGAATTGCAAAGACGACGCCATGTCCAATGTGTTGGTGGACACTGGGTCATCCCTGAACGTATTGCCAAAGTTCACTCTTTCAAGACTATCATATCAAGGGCCTCCCATGAGGCAGAGTGGAGTTGTTGTGAAAGCTTTCGATGGGTCTCGAAAAACTGTGATTGGGGAAGTTGATCTCCCAATCAAGATTGGACCAAGTGATTTCCAGATCACCTTCCAGGTCATGGACATCCACCCATCGTACAGCTGTCTCTTTGGCAGACCATGGATTCATGAGGTTGACGCTGTGACATCCACCCTACACCAGAAGCTGAAATTTGTGAAGAATAAGAAACTGGTAGTGGTAGGGGGAGAAAAGGCTCTCCTGGTTAGCCACTTGTCTTCCTTCTCGTACATAGATGCTGAGGATGAAGTTGGAACTCCTTTCCAAGATTTATCTATAGCTGAGCCCGTTGAGAAGAGAACTCCTTCATTTACTTCCTATAGAGATGCGAAGTTGGCCATTGAGTGTGGTGCAACTGCTAGTTTGGGAAAAATGATTGAGTTGGAAGACAACAAGTCCCGGGCTGGCATTGGCTTTTCTTCTGGGGTTTTCAACGAGAAAGGGCTATTCAAGAGTGAAGGTTTTATCCACACCAGTCAGGATGAGGAAGCTGCTGCTGTCTTGGAAGAGGATGCAGAGGATTCTGACAATTTCATTATCCCTGGAGGGATCTGCAACAATTGGGTCGCTGTGGATATTCCTACAGTTGTCCACAAGTCAACGTAATGATCATTATGTTTAAAAACGCTTCTCCCATGCCAAAAGGAGGAGTGATGACATTGTTGGCATATAAATACAATGATATTTTCATTCAATAAATTCATGTTAAATATTTGTTTTTCCAAATTATTTTCCCTTTTTGCTTTTTTGCATGAAATCGGTGATCACATAAAACCCTAAAAAAGAATAAAATCAATCTTTTCATCTGCATAATGATTTGCCTTGTTCGAATTCTGAAGCTTTTCATATCCAAAATCGTTATGCAGGTTGATTTCTAGACCCATTGAACATAATGACCCAACGCCATCTCCCAATTTTGAGTTCCCTGTATTTGAGGCAGAGGAAGATGGTGTTGAAGAGATTCCTGATGAGATCACCCATCTGCTTGAGCACGAAGAGAAAATCATTCAACCACATCTTGAGAATCTGGAAACAGTCAACGTGGGGTCTGAAGATTGTGTGCGAGAGGTGAAGATTGGGGCACTCCTGGAAGAATCTGTTAAGAAGGGGTTGATTGAATTGCTACGAGAATACGTCGATGTCTTCGCCTGGTCATAAGAAGACATGCCTGGTCTAGATACTGATATTGTGCAACATTTCCTGCCTCTAAAGCCTGAGTGCGTGCCTGTAAAGCAGAAGCTCAGAAGAACTCATCCTGATATGGCAGTGAAGATCAAAGAAGAAGTACATAAGCAAATTGATGTGGGGTTTCTGGTGACTTCTACATATCCTCAATGGGTGGCCAATATTGTGCCCGTGCCTAAGAAAGATGGAAAAGTCCGGATGTGTGTGGATTATAGGGATTTGAATAAAGCTAGTCCAAAAGATGATTTCCCTCTACCACATATCGATATGTTGGTAGACAATACAGCTAAATTCAAAGTCTTCTCATTTATGGATGGATTTTCCGGATATAATCAGATTAAGATGGCACCCAAGGATATGGAGAAGACAACATTCATCACACCTTGGGGAACATTCTGCTATCGAGTGATGCCCTTCGGTTTGAAGAACGCCGGAGCCACGTATCAACGAGCTATGACTACCTTGTTCCATGATATGATGCACAAAGAGATTGAGGTATATGTTGATGATATGGTTGCTAAGTCAAGAACGGAAGTTGAACATGTAGAGCATCTGTTGAAGCTTTTCCAGCGTTTGAGGAAGTATAAGCTTCGTCTGAATCCCAACAAGTGTACATTTGGAGTCCGTTCTGGCAAGTTATTGGGCTTTATCGTCAGTGAAAGAGGTATTGAGGTTGATCCTACAAAGGTCAAAGCAATACAAGAGATGTCTGCGCCCAAAACTGAGAAACAAGTCCGAGGTTTTCTTGGCCGCTTGAATTACATTTCCAGATTCATATCCCACATGACTGCCACATGTGCGCCAATATTCAAGCTCCTGCGGAAAGATCAGTCTCATGATTGGACCGAGGATTGCCAAAAATCCTTTGACAGTATTAAAGAGTACCTGTCTAAGCCTCCGATCCTGTCTCCGCCTGTAGAAGGAAGACCATTGATCATGTATCTGACTGTTCTTGAAGATTCAATGGGTTGTGTCCTTGGTCAGCAAGATGAATCAGGGAAGAAAGAGTACGCCATCTGCTACTTGAGTAAGAAGCTCACTGATTGTGAGTCTCGATACTCAATGCTTGAGAAGACATGTTGTGCTCTGGCTTGGGCAGCTAAGCGCTTGCGCCAGTATATGTTAAATCATACGACTTGGTTGATATCCATAATGGATCCAATCAAGTATTTATTTGAGAAGCCTGCTTTAACTGGGAGGATTGCCCGTTGGCAAATGTTGTTATCTGAGTATGATATTGAGTATCGAGCTCAAAAGGCTATTAAAGGTAGTATCTTGGCTGACCATTTGGCACACCAGCCGATCGAAGATTATCAGTCAGTTCGGTATGACTTTCCAGATGAGGAGATTTTGTATTTAAAAGTGAAAGATTGTGATGAGCCTACACTCGATGAAGGGCCAGAGCCTGGTTCCCGATAGAGTATGGTGTTTTATGGCGTTGTAAATCAGTATGGAAATGGTATTGGGGCAGTGATTATTACTCCTCAGGGCACACATATTCCTTTTACAACAAAGCTAACTTTCAAACGCACGAATAATATGGCTGAGTATGAGGCCTATTATGGGTTTAAAAGAGTGTATTGATCTAAGGATCAAGCATCTTGATGTATATGGAGATTCGACCCTCGTTGTTAATCAGATTAAGGGTGAATGGGAAACGAATCAGCCTGGTCTCATTCCATATAGAGATTATGCGAGGAGGATTTTGACGTTCTTTACTGAAGTTGACTTCCATCATATTCCTCGAGACGAGAATCGGATGGCAGATGCTCTTGCTACACTTGCTTCGATGATTGTGGTAAAACTTTGGAATGAAGTCCCCAATATCACTGTGATGCGCTTGGACAGACCAGCTCATGTATTTGCAGTAGAAGAAGCGAAAGATGATAAGCCATGGTATTATGACATCAAGTGTTTTCTTCAGAACCAGGTTTACCCGCCTGGGGCCTCTGTGAAAGATAGGAAGACTTTGAGGAGATTGTCAGGCAGTTTCTACCTCAATGGTGATGTGCTTTATAAGAGAAATTTTGACATGGTTCTGCTCAGATGCGTGGATAGACACGAAGCAAGCCTGTTAATGACTGAAGTTCATGAAGGTTCATTTGGTACTCATTCCAATGGACATGCCATGGCTAGGAAGATGTTGAGAGCAGGCTACTATTGGCTGACAATGGAGTCTGACTGCTGCAAATATGTGAAGAAATGCCACAAGTGTCAGATTTATGCGAATAAGATTCATATTCCCCCGACACTGCTGAATATGATCTCATCACCATGGCCCTTCTCCATGTGGGGAATTGACATGATTGGCATGATAGAGCCAAAAGCGTCCAATGGACACAGATTTATTCTCGTAGCAATTGATTACTTTACCAAGTGGGTTGAAGCAGCATCGTATGCAAATGTGACCAGGCAGGTGGTCGTAAAGTTTATCAAGAATCAACTCATATGCCGCTATGGTGTGCCAGATAAGATCATTACTGATAATGGATCTAACTTGAATAACAAGATGATGAAAGAGTTGTGTAGTGAGTTCAAGATAGCGCATCACAATTCTTCTCCTTACAGACCAAAGATGAATGGGGTTGTTGAAGCTGCTAACAAGAACATCAAGAAGATTATCCAGAAGATGGTTGTTACGTACAAAGATTGGCATGAGATGCTGCCATTTGCTTTACATGGATATCATACATATGTCCTCACTTCGACAGGGGCAACCCCTTTCTCTCTTGTTTATGGCATGGAAGTCGTACTCCCGGTAGAGGTGGAGATCCCGTCAATGAGAGTCTTGATGGAAGCCAAGTTGACTGATGCTGAATGGGTTCAGAGTCGTTATGACCAGTTGAATTTAATTGAAGAGAAGAGATTGACTACCATGTGCCATGGTCAGTTATATCAGTAGAGAATGAAGAAAGCTTTTGATAAGAAGGTCAAGCCTCGTGTGTTCCGAGAAGGTGACCTTGTGCTCAAGAAAGTCTTGTCTTTCGCGCCCGATTCCAGGGGCAAGTGGACTCTAAACTATGAAGGTCCATATGTTGTTAAGAAAGCCTTTTCAGGTGGTGCCTTGATACTTACAACTATGGATGGGGAGGATTTCACTCGTCCTGTGAATTCAGATGCAGTCAAGAAATACTTCGCCTAAAAATAAAAACAGAATAGCTCGCTAAGTTGAAAACCCGAAAGGGCGGCTTAGGCAAAAATGAGCGTCTCGGTGGATTGAAAACCCGAAAGGGCGGTCCAGGCAAAAGTTAGAGACATGAAAAAAAATGAATATTTGTATCCCGCTAGATTGAGTACCTCACCCTGGGGAAATCTAGGCAAAAAATAGGGATTTTGGCAAGTAACTACATCCTGACAAGACTTTGTTCTACAATTATCATCCGTCAGAGATTCTCATTCATTCGTCCTCAACCGAAGCTTCGAATACATCGAATTCAGAATTGGTGGAGAAATGGTCATTATGTTCAATGTAGCCCTTTTCCAATATATATCACCAATTTCAAACTTGTAAAGATATATGGAGTCTTGCCATTTGCGGACTACCATTCCATCAAATAAATTTGAGCCTTTATCCAACTATTTGCAATCTTATTTGTTTCTATTCAACAAATGTCTTGCATAATTTAGTTGAGAGAATATCATTGTTTTAAACAAATAAATTTTCTTCATAAATTGTTTTAAAACAAAGTGAACATTCACAAAGACGAAAGGATACTTAAGGGATCCTCAGTGCTCTCCCAAGGGTGGCATGATCTCCAACAGGGAAAGACATTTGTTCATATCCCCGGCAGGACTGTATCCTCTTCCTCCAGAACATTGTTGTGGTTTATCCCACCGAGTGGAGTGCTTGTTGAGGTTATTTACCTCTCTTCCCATCAGCAGAGCAGTTGTTTCTTTCCTCCTCAGCAGATGTGTCCTTTCTGGAAGATTCGATTTTTGTTGGTTGGTCCCTAGAATCCCTTTGTCCCTCAGACAGATTCCCCAGTAGAGTGGCTTGTGAGGCAGATGCTACTTGTGCATTAAGTTCTTTTCCCCAGCCGAGACTGATGATTCATCCCTTGCAGAGATATTGTTGTCTCTGATCCCCGACAGACTGGACATTCTCCGGTGATCCTGGCTCTCTCTCTTGAGATGTAGTACCGGGTGGTTGATTCCTGGGCCTGTTTGTGTTAGATATGTCTGTTTGTCGGCATTCATCATACATAAACCACACATATACATGCATAATTATAACATTCAGATATTCATGTTGCATTCTTTGCCATATATTGTTGTTTTCTGCTATTTGGTGATACATATCTCCCCTAGCAGAGGTGTGTGTCTGATATCTCCATATAGAGTCAGCTCCATAGGCAGAAAGCGCCTATCCTTTCTTCCATATTCCCCACCGAGCTATATCCTCGTGGATGGTGGTTGTTTCTGTTCCCCCCCCCCCCCCCAACACATATATTGGGATGGGTTTCCTTATTGAGTTATATCCTCATTAGGACAAGTCTTGATTTAGTTTGCCTTTTTGGTTTGATCCTAAATTGGCCCCTCGAAGCTGTTTCCTTTGTTTCCCTGCGGTATAAATGAATAATTGCTCAGTAATTAGTAATCATTCATCATATCCCCTGCGGAATCTGTGGTTTCCTACCCTGATACCGGTAGTTGTAAACTCTATTCCCTCCCCTTTGCAGAGTTAACCTTTGGTTCATCATAATCGATGACGGTTATTTTTTCGTGGTTTCCTACCCAATATCCTGTAGGTGTAATCCCCTCCTTGGCGGTTATCTTCATCCAATATTCGATGTTGATATTCCCCCCTTTTTTTGCCTGGATAATTGCCCTGTTTACGCAATTTATCCCCAGCGAGTCATCTCTCGTCTACCCTGTTGTTGTTGGTAACGATTGTTTCTCTCCTGAATTGGTCATCATTATATACCTCATTTCGGTATCCCGATGCCTTTTTCTTTTCGGTTGATTTATCCTTTATTAACCCAGTAACCGGTTGTGGATAATCTTCCATGCGAGTATATTATCTACGTTCCGACGGTAATAGATAATATATCTCATGCACTCTTTGGTCGAAGTCTTTTGTGCTTCCCCCAGTCGAGCAAGATTCGTATCCCCTTTGTGGAGTCGAATATCCATCCTGTAATCGAGTTTGCTTTTAGCTCTCTTTTGGATGATGAGTGTCTTGGGAATATTCCCCAATTCACGCCTTGGTTGGTCACCTATTATATGCCCAGTAACCGGTATCCCTGGTGTTCCTCCTTTTCTGCTCCCTATCATGACTTTTGTCCCCTGTGGAGTCAGATTTCCCTGAGTTGAAATATACCTTTTAGGTCATCCTCAGATGTTTTGAAGTTTTGATATCTCTCACCCTTATACCGGTCTTAGATATTCATTTCTTCCTGGGCATGTTGTATCTCTCACCCTTATACCGGTGTTCAGATCACATATCTCGTTGAGCTTATTACCCAGTAACCGGTAACACCTCATCTCGCTGCTCCCCCCCAGGAGAGTCTTTTTAAACATCCCCAGCGAGGTCCCTTAGTGGATTGTTTTCGTCCGGATTTTTATCCGAAGTATCCGTTGTGGATAGTTTCGCTGTATTGGCATATTCCCCAATACATGCATCTTTGAGTCAGCTTAAGTCTTTCCATTTGTCTTTTCCCTTTGGAATTCTGCTCCCCAACTTTGGGTCGTGCCCTGCTCACGCATTTCTTTCTTATCCCCATAAGAGTCCCCAGGTTTGTGTCCCATGGAATGTATCACTCATATGGATTGTCAGTGTCTCCTGATTGTCTTTACTCCTTTGTGGACACATATCCCCACAAAATATTATCCTTTCGCATACATACATTTGCATCATGAGGTCTCTTAGGGACCAAAATTCGTCTCTTTATTTTTATTTAAGCTCATTCTACCTCGTCGAGGCGAAGATTTTAACCTTCCCTTCTCCGGCTAGAATGACCTTAAATAGGGGCATCTGTAAGACCCCGATTTTGGCCCTAAGATCCCTCATGGCATCATAACATTTCATTTGCAAAGTCTCAAGGATCACAAGCATCTTGGTTCCCCTTGCCTTTGGGTGGGACTCCTTGTGAGTGGTTTGAGATCACCAAGCATGTTTGAATTGTATATCATTGCTTTTCTCATTTTGTTTACTAACCAAAAGCACAAAAATATGTCACTAACATTTTTTGTTTGTAGCTTGAGCAATCACAAGGTCAAAAGCTTCTAGAAGGTCATTGGTACAAAGACATGGTCAAGAGGAGATGAAAACAAGCATGGTAATGGTTCCCAAAGCTCTCATCCATCAAATATACCTCCCTAGCATCTTAATTCATCATTTTGATCAAATCAAGTCAAAGGGTTGGAGGTTTGTTTCTCAAGGAAACCCTAATTCATCTGTGCACCACAATGCCTTGCTCATGAAGCAACCTCAGCCCATGGTCAAATACAATCAAGGGAAGTTATTTTATTCATCATTTCATGCATACTTGAACTTATTTGAATGTCCTCAATCATCAATTCATCAAGATATGAGTCATGGACTTGAGAAGTTGATCAGTCAATTCATCTGACTATTTTGAAATACACTAAGACCTAACTTTTTATGTGTTGGTGAAATGGAAATGGTTCCAAAAGAAACAATGTTCTTAAGGAAAATATGAACAACTTTCATGTTCATCAAAATTTTATTTGAAGCTTGGAAAACCATCTTCCATTCCAATACATTATAGGTCATTTTGATTGAAACCCTAATTTTAGGTCAACTTCCGAAGGACATAACTCACTCATTTTTCATGATTTTGAGGTGGGATCAAATGCATTGGAAATCCTAAGATGTCTACTTAAAATGTTATGTTGAACAAAATTTCAAAATCTCAAAGGAAATACATATGATAATGCAAGACATTATATGTCCTTTTGGGTCAAGGGCATTTAAAGTCAAAAAAGTCCAACTTCAAGTGCCCATAACTCTTTCATAAAAATTCCAAATGATGCAAAACTTAAGTCCATTTTGATTATCTTGAAAATATCTACAACTTTGATGTTTTAGGTTTTTTCATTTGAAGCCTGCATCATCAAAACATAAGGGCTTGAAAGTTGGCCAATTTTAGAAACATTGCCTTTACATGTTTTGTACATCACACTTTAAACTCAAATTTCATAAATTTCCACATTCCAAATGGACTTTTGACCAACATAACATTTGTTCCTCATACAAAGACCTTTCCAACCATTACCCATATGCCTATGCTTGGATTTTCTAAATGGCACTTTCGAAGAGATGATTATTTAGGTACAAATGGAGAATTCACATTGAATCTTGAAATGCAAGCTATTGCAAGGCAAATTACACGTCCAAATCAATTCATTGTGCTATCAGCTTGCAAATCCATCAGCTTTTGGGCCTCACATGCGCCTGTACAGGCCCATGCATGGAGGACCCAAAGTTTCATGCACACGAGTTTCTTCTCATTTGGCATCATCTCCAGCTATAAATACCTTGCCATGCTCACTCATTTGCCACGCCAATTCAACCTGAAATGCTGCAGAAATATTTCCCTAACCATCACTAGAGAAGCAAGCTCACTTTTCTCATTTTTTTCAGATTTGAAATTCAACTTCATCTGGTTGAATTCTCAGATCTAGTGCTTCTAAACCTTCATCTTTTATCCCATAGAACTTCTGTTTTAGCAAGGCAAGCAAGGCATCATGCTCAAATCACCAGAACTCAAGCTTGCACTCCAACTGGTAATTTCTTCGATTCTCTTCATCCATGGACCTTTTTGCTCGGATCTAATATTTTCTGAAGTCCTCACTTGAGAGGCAAGCTAGTGGTAACTTCAATTTTACTTTTCCTTGATCTGCATTTTTCATACCTGAATCTTCCACCTCAGATTTCTCCATTTATAGAGATCTTGAGTATGATTCAAGGTTACAGAGGTGATGTACATCACCCCAGCTTCATTTTGGTATAAGGATCGTGTATTTTCAGGGAGGTTTAAAAACCTGCAAGTTTGGCCGGAATTTGCAGGCTCACCGGAGAAGAAGGTGGCTCCGGTGGCCGCCTCTCTCCAGTTTGAATGCTGACCGTTGGATGTACATCCCACGTTTTAATCTCAGCCATGCATTGTGTTTACTTTCATTAATTCATTATGTCACGCGTGGACTAAGGCCTACCGTGGGAACACGCTCCTGGACCATTAGATGTTGCCACGTCAATTAATGAGTTCCATCAGACGCTCCTGGTTTTTTTCTAATTTTTAATTTCTGTTTTCATTTTCTTAAATTCCATTTTGTTTCAAAAATTCACATCTCTCTCATTTTTAATCCAAAAATTATGGGACCAATTGCATTATTTCCCAAATAAATTCTAGTTTCTATTTCTGATTTTTAATATTTTTTATTTCATCATTTGGTATTTTTTGTGAATTTTCTCTTTTCTGGTTATTTTTAATTCATTTTAAATAGTTCTTGATATTCAAAAAATGCAAAAATATTTTCCTAACCTCTTTGAATGATGATGGATCTATGAAAAATATTCTCATCAAATTTTGAATTGATTTGAGATTTATTTGAGATTTTAGTTCAATTAGGTTATTTTTATTCATTTTTAATTGATTAAAAATAGTTTCTGACTTTTAAAAATGCTGAAATTTTTTGTCAAACTTTGCTTGACCTTGTTGAACTTGGGATAAATCACTTGGACCTTTCAAGGTTGATTTGAAGTGATTTTGAAGTTTGACCTTTCTTTAATATTTTAATTCAAGTTTATTTTAATATTAAAAAATGCCAAAAATATGTTATTCTTTTCTTGACTTCAAATCTTCATCTCACTTCTGTTTTTGATTGTTTGACCTTGACTTTCAATGTTATTGGTTAACATAAGAGGATTGGTACATTTTATTCCATTTAATGCATTTTATTTTGTCATTTTCCTTTTCTCATATTCATCTCCTTCTTCTTCTTCTTCTCCTTCTTTTTGATCAATGAGTTGAAGGTTGATAAGTTAGCATTGATTAGGGAGATTTAACATTCCTTGATTCAAATCTAATTCATCTTGATCAATTGATCAAGTGAATGGTTTTGCATTAAGGATATGTTGTCTTTTAAATCATGCAAAAGGCTTAAACCAATACAAGATCAATTTTCATTTTCCTTTTGGCATGGCAAGTTGTTGGGACTTGGTTCACTAATCAAGACTCCTAACTTGTGTTTGTTGCCTACATTGTTATTGATCGGCCTCAGATAGTTGTGACTTCTACATAAGTCCAATTACGATTGCTTAACATAACGCTAAATTTGCCTTATGGCACACTAACTACTAACACTAACTATTGACAACTAATATTTACTTTTATGCAATTTACTCTAATGCAATTTACTATTCTTGCACATATTATTCATTTACTTTTCTCTTTGCTCACTTGAGCACATGTTTATGTTAATGCCATTTGTCTTTTGCTCACTTGAGCACATAATTGTGTATATATTATTGTGCTTGTGTTTTATTTTGATTGTTGTGGACCAAATGCAAAGAAATGGACTTAGTTTCTAGGACTTTCCCTATGCAAAGAAATGGAGAATTGGACTTAGATTCTAGGACCTTCCTTATGCAAAATTGGAGTAAAAAGGATCTTAATGATGATGGATTAGAAGGACCAAATCTCTAAACTCACTCTTGTCCATTCTTGTTTTACTTCATGAAACTTTTGATGTGTGTGCTTTTGTGCTAGGAGTTCCCATTTGAGCTTAATTGGAGGATCATTGCCATGTTCATCCAAGTGGAAGATACAAGATACATTGAGGATCTCTTATGAGACTTGTTTGATTGCTTATGCTTTGTGGTTGTTTATTCCAAAGGATGGGAGCTACTTGGATCATCAATATGATCTCAAGAGAGGGACTCCTAGTGTGGTTTCATTTCTTATCCCTCACCTTTTTATTTTCCTTAGGATCAAGCCATTCTTCTTCTTCTCTCCACTCTAACCCAAGCCAAAACCTTTTGTGCAAACATTTAACCTTTGTTTTCAACATTAGAAACTTAAGCCTTATGCTTTTTGTAACACCCTTCTACCCAAACGACATATTTAAATATATTATCAGAGTACAACATGTAGAAGAGTTTACATTTCTTACAACATAACACTTATTGCATTACAACATAAAACATATTATTTAATATTTAAAACTTCGCAGCGGACAACAACCTTATTATTATAATTCATAATAATATTTCAACATTATCTCAACAAAACATCTCAACATTTAGTCATCATAAACAACGTAATTAATAACCAACTATCTATCGAATCCCATAACCCCGGTGTCACATGACCAGAGCATTTGACTCGACTCTGTAGAATGACTCTACACTTATTCTTCAAACCTCAACAATAGCTACTCCGCTTTATCTGCACATTGCTCATCATAGATGAACATAAACACATGCAGAAGGGGTGAGAATTACATTATTAAATAATAATATAACGACAGAAATATAAATATAAATATATTTCACATTTGCCAACACAGCTCATCATAATCATCATAATCAACATACTCATGAACATCAACAAAACAACATATCAATTGCAATGCACACACCCATGCATGACTCAACACGACTCGGTATACCCATTTTGTGACCAACTACAGGATCACCACTCCCAGATTCATCACCATAGAATCCGAGTTCCCCGCAAGGAACCAAGCCTCTCAACAAGCCCGGAGTCAACAACATCATTGGAACTCAGTCCGTTCATCACTAGGCATCGGCCTTTCATGAATGCATGCACACCAATCATGCATCATAATCAACATATCAACAACAGCATCATATAGTCATGTTATTATCATCATTAATAGCATGGCATACAACTCAACAAAACAACAACAACATTACAACGATATCACATCGTTACATAACACATTTACAACTAAACACATAAATTCAACATATCATCATCGTAAACACCTCATACACCATCATATAATCACTGTTAATTGTTTATAATACAATTACAGCGACTTACTAAGAGTCTCGCAACTCAACGTATTCAAAACTCACCAACATTAGCTTCTGCATTTCTCCAGTTCGCGCCGCCAACATAGGGACGCGCCGCGAACTCCTCCATTTCTCCAGGTCGCGCCGCGAACGAAGGATCGCGTCGCGAACAATTAATTCGCTTCAGTACGCGCCGCGAAGCAGGGTTCGCGCCGCGAACGATGCGTTACAGAACTCCTCTGAATCCTGCCCAGTTCGCGCCGCGAACTGGGCTTCGCGCCGCGAATCGCGCGCGACAGAAGCCCTCTGCTGAGGAAACCAGCGCAGCTTTGCTTCTCTACTCGCCATAACTCATACCCCACAGCTAACAACCCAATATCAACATTTAACCGTCATATATACACAACATACTTCGATTATAATGCGTATAACTCAACGAAACTCACAGATCGGAGAATTTCCATCAAAACCCCAACTTTCCCAATCTCCCTAAAATCCCCAAAATCCATCAACAATCCAACATATATCATGAATTTGCTCGCATATTATCGTTTAATAAGGTTCAGACCCCTTACCTCTTTGGATTGAAGGAAGTTCTGAGCACTCTTTGGCCTTTTCCTCTTCCTTCTCTTTCTCTTCGGCGTTTTTCCCTTCCCTGACTCTGAGGCAAAATACGTGAAAAAAATTTCTGAGTTCTCACTTTGGCCTCTTATATCCAATTCCACTTTTACCCTTCCACTCTTCATATTCCATTTATTTATTTAATTATTATTAAAATAAATAACATCTATAATAATAATAATAATAATCCAATAATATTTCCAATTAATTAAGTAAATTAATAAATATTATATTAATTCAAATTAAATAATTAGCCTTATTTTATCGGGGTGTTACAACTCTCCCCCACTAAAAGAGTTTTCGTCCTCGAAAACATACCTCAAGCAAATAGAGCCGGATACGACTCCTTCATCTGATCTTCACGCTCCCAAGTCAAGCTCTCACCAGCTGGACCTCCCCACACAACTTTCACTAGAGCAATCTTCTTACCTCTCAGGATCTTCTCTTCTCGGTCATCTATCCGATTTGGCAACACCTCAACGGTCAAATTATCCCTCACCTGGATATCATCCAACTGAACAACATGCGAAGGATCCGCAATATATTTTCTCAACTGAGATACATGAAACACATCATGCAGATTAGAAAGCGACGGCGGTAAAGCTATCCGATACGCCACTTCCCCAACTCTCTTCAAAATCTGACACGGACCCACAAACCTCGGAGTAAGCTTTTTAGACTTTAAAGCTCTACCCACACCTGTCGTCGGAGTAACTCTCAAGAACACATGATCTCCCTCTTGGAACTCAAGTGCCTTTCTCCTCTAATCATGATAACTCTTCTGACGACTCTGAGAAATCTTCATTTTCTCCTGAATCATCTTAACCCTTTCAGTCGTCTGCTGCACAATCTCAGGTCCGAGTACAACACTCTCACCTGATTCATACCAACACAATGGAGTTCTACACCTCCTACCATACAATGCTTCATATGGAGCCATACCGATACTAGCATGAAAACTATTATTATAAGTAAACTCCACCAACGGCAAATAACTATCCCAATAACCACTCTGCTCCAACACACAAGCTCTCAACAAATCCTCCAAGGATTGGATAGTTCTTGCAGTCTGACCATCAGTCTGAGGATGATAAGCTGAACTCAACCTCAACTTAGTCCCCAACGCTTTCTGCAAACTTTCCCAAAATCTAGAAGTAAATCTGGGGTCTCTATCAGACACAATACTGGATGGAATACCATGCAGCCTCACTATCTCCTCAATATACAACTCTGCCAGCTTCTCTAAAGAGTGATTAATCTTCATCGGCAAGAAATGCGCCGACTTAGTCAATCGATCCACAATCACCCAAATAGAATCATTACCTTTCACCGTCCTCGGCAATCCCGTCACAAAATCCATGGAAATGCTATCCCACTTCCATTCAGGAATCTTCAAAGGTTGCATCATACCTGCCGGTTTCTGATGTTCAATCTTTGACTTCTGACAAGTCAAACAGGCGTACACAAACTTAGCAACATCTGTCTTCATACCAGCCCACCAAAACAACTTCTTCAAATCTTGATACATTTACCAGCTATGGAAGATCCTCCCCCACTTGGCTTCTTCTCATCTACCATTTTCTGCTTACCTTTACCATTCGGAGATGCATAAGGACTACCACGATCCTTATTCTTCTTCTCACTAAGACTCTTGTAATGAGCAGTCCTAGCCTTGCTATCTTCATCAAATATCCTGCACTTATTAACCAGTGTAGGAAACCTACGAATCTCCTGATAACCAATGCCTTGTTTGATCTCGGGACGCAACCCGTTCTCAAACTTGACACACTTGGATTCCTCAGCATCAGCATTATTATAATGAGGACAATACTGCACCAGCTCCTCAAACTTCGAAGCGTAATCAGCCACAGACATGTTACCCTGCTTCAGTCCTAGAAATTCCATCTCCTTCTTACATCGCACATCAGCAGGAAAATATTTCTCCAGAAAGGCCGTCTTGAACCTTTCCCAAGTCATCTCAGCACCTGGTACTTCAATTCTCTAGCGAGTGTTATCCCACCAGTTTTCAGCCTCTTCAGATAACATATGCGTACCAAACTGCACCTTCTGTGCTTCAGTACACGTCATCACCCGGAAAATCTTCTCAATTTCCTTCAGCCAAACCTGAGCACCATCTGGATCATAGCGCCCTTTGAATGTAGGAGGGTTATTCTTCAGAAACCTTCCCAAATTCTTAAACTCGTCGACCGGCGGATTCTGCTGCGCCTGCATAGCCTGTGCCATAGCAGCCAAAGCCTCAGCAATCGCACGGTCATTTTCTCCCGCCATACTCTGCACAACACAACCACAACCGTTAAATATCGACAGTGTCATTTACACTAATCGACCAACAGGGAAAACCTTACATTATGACTCGACTGGACTGACAATGCTCTGATACCACTAATGTAACACCCTTCTACCCAAACGACATATTTAAATATATTATCAGAGTACAACATGTAGAAGAGTTTACATTTCTTACAACATAACACTTATTGCATTACAACATAAAACATATTATTTAATATTTAAAACTTCGCAGCGGACAACAACCTTATTATTATAATTCATAATAATATTTCAACATTATCTCAACAAAACATCTCAACATTTAGTCATCATAAACAACGTAATTAATAACCAACTATCTATCGAATCCCATAACCCCGGTGTCACATGACCAGAGCATTTGACTCGACTCTGTAGAATGACTCTACACTTATTCTTCAAACCTCAACAATAGCTACTCCGCTTTATCTGCACATTGCTCATCATAGATGAACATAAACACATGCAGAAGGGGTGAGAATTACATTATTAAATAATAATATAACGACAGAAATATAAATATAAATATATTTCACATTTGCCAACACAGCTCATCATAATCATCATAATCAACATACTCATGAACATCAACAAAACAACATATCAATTGCAATGCACACACCCATGCATGACTCAACACGACTCGGTATACCCATTTTGTGACCAACTACAGGATCACCACTCCCAGATTCATCACCATAGAATCCGAGTTCCCCGCAAGGAACCAAGCCTCTCAACAAGCCCGGAGTCAACAACATCATTGGAACTCAGTCCGTTCATCACTAGGCATCGGCCTTTCATGAATGCATGCACACCAATCATGCATCATAATCAACATATCAACAACAGCATCATATAGTCATGTTATTATCATCATTAATAGCATGGCATACAACTCAACAAAACAACAACAACATTACAACGATATCACATCGTTACATAACACATTTACAACTAAACACATAAATTCAACATATCATCATCGTAAACACCTCATACACCATCATATAATCACTGTTAATTGTTTATAATACAATTACAGCGACTTACTAAGAGTCTCGCAACTCAACGTATTCAAAACTCACCAACATTAGCTTCTGCATTTCTCCAGTTCGCGCCGCCAACATAGGGACGCGCCGCGAACTCCTCCATTTCTCCAGGTCGCGCCGCGAACGAAGGATCGCGTCGCGAACAATTAATTCGCTTCAGTACGCGCCGCGAAGCAGGGTTCGCGCCGCGAACGATGCGTTACAGAACTCCTCTGAATCCTGCCCAGTTCGCGCCGCGAACTGGGCTTCGCGCCGCGAATCGCGCGCGACAGAAGCCCTCTGCTGAGGAAACCAGCGCAGCTTTGCTTCTCTACTCGCCATAACTCATACCCCACAGCTAACAACCCAATATCAACATTTAACCGTCATATATACATAACATACTTCGATTATAATGCGTATAACTCAACGAAACTCACAGATCGGAGAATTTCCATCAAAACCCCAACTTTCCCAATCTCCCTAAAATCCCCAAAATCCATCAACAATCCAACATATATCATGAATTTGCTCGCATATTATCGTTTAATAAGGTTCAGACCCCTTACCTCTTTGGATTGAAGGAAGTTCTGAGCACTCTTTGGCCTTTTCCTCTTCCTTCTCTTTCTCTTCGGCGTTTTTCCCTTCCCTGACTCTGAGGCAAAATACGTGAAAAAAATTTCTGAGTTCTCACTTTGGCCTCTTATATCCAATTCCACTTTTACCCTTCCACTCTTCATATTCCATTTATTTATTTAATTATTATTAAAATAAATAACATCTATAATAATAATAATAATAATCCAATAATATTTCCAATTAATTAAGTAAATTAATAAATATTATATTAATTCAAATTAAATAATTAGCCTTATTTTATCGGGGTGTTACACTTTTGATTTTTAAATTTTCTTTTCATAACACTTATTTTGAATTGAATCTTTAAGTCAAATTTGACCACTTTTGTATTCACTTCCAATTGGTAAATATAACCCATTCAAACTTCTTTTTCGTGGTTCCAATGGCCACTTCTTTAATCAAATTTTCCATAACCTTTAGCTATTAGGTTTGAGTTATCCTTGTGGTAGATGTAATACTCACCTATATCCTTAGTGATGGACAATGAGTCTTCCATGCTTATTATAGGGTTAACCCCCTCACTAGCATTGGAAATAAGGATCAACACAGACGAGTGTTGTAAATTAATATGAACGAATATTGAAAAAATATATCAACACAAACGAGTGTTGGAAATCAATACAAACGAGTATTGAAAAAAGAGAGATCAACACGTACGAGTGCTGGAAATTAATACAGACGGGTATTCAAAAAAAGGGAGATCAACACAAACGAGTGTAGTTGTATGAAATGCTTGGATCAAACATTGCATTGGTCATGGAGGACGTGTGGGTTAAGCAGATATAATATGACCTTGTTGCTTGCAAAAATTAGAGAACTTTTTACTAAAACTCTGAGAAATATGTCCAAATTATTTGCAAAGAAAAACATTGAACATGTCTCATATCATGACATTTACCTCGACTCTGAGCAGTATATGCAACACGTGAGACATGACTCCTTGAGTAATGACATGTTGTTCCTACCTTAGAAGTTCTCAAACACATGTATCTAAAGAAGGAACCAGCTTTACATTTAGAAAAACACCTCGACAACTTTAAATTTTGGGCTAAGTTTCATTATAAATTTATATCGGTTACTTATATTGAAAATCTCTTGGACAGTCGCGAGAACACACTTAAGAACATTAGCATGAAAAAAAGCAACGTGTTTTATCCACAAATTAAAAAAACTAGAATAATATTCTTGAATATATAAATTAACTTGTTTGTAATTGACTATCTCTAGTTCAAATTTAAAACGCTTTGTTCCATTGTTCTGGTTGTAAATACGCTTAAAATAATTTCAACTTTCTTAAGGAGTTGAATATCAGTGCAATTTTGATAAAGAGTGACTTTCCCGCCTTTCCACAACTCCAACAAGTTCAGCACAAGGAACAACAAAATGTTCATCCCTAAAAGGTTTTCACATTTCATAATAACTCTTGTTTGAGTTATAGTTGCATCAGCTAAACAAATATATAGATAAGGATAACTTGTTATGATCTTATCTTTTCCTGAATATGTTTTGAGGACTTTTACAAAAGGTGGTGTGCAACTATTTCCCATAATGAGACATTTTCTAATTGCATCAGTTAATAAATCTAGATTTGGAAGATATTTTGCTTGTATGATTAATGAATCTAAGTCACCACGTAAGAAAACTATTTTGAGACTTGTGTGGAACAATTTAACCACCACCTTGACTATGATCCATTTGAACCTTATTGGAGAAAATCAAACATCACATATATTTTGATTGAGTTTATAACTGAAACAAAAAAAATAAACAAAAATGAAATAGTTATTATCTAAACCATTAGCTATTTTTAAAGCTATGATGGAGAGCGTGTCAAAATCAACTGAAAATAAGTTTTGAGGAAGAATTTCTTGATTTCTTGATCACTTTTCTTAATAGTCAGATTCATCTATGATTCTAGTTAATATCAAAGTTAAGAACCATATACTTCAATTCCTCGTTAAATGTAAAGATACTATGGACTTTGGAGTATTTTCAATAAGGTATATTTACTTTGGAGTACTTATATATTCTTATACTATCTTTATGTTTTTTTTCTTCTGATCCTTATTCTATAAACAAGCCGGTTTTCTTAAGATAGTTAATATTTGTTATCAGCAAGAATGTTAAAACAATAGTTCTTTATTGAAAAACTTATGAAACAGAATGAAGACATTCTTTTAAATAGTTAGCATGCAATTGAAACTGATAGCATCGTGGGAGCTTATATTGGAACTATTAGATGTAAACAATTTGCTGACTAAAATGATTTTGGCTTCCAACTAAATATACATGGTAGGCCAAAAAAATCAAGGACATGGCAGCCACCTCAGTATGTGTGACCTTAAAAAATTAACTTTATGTTAGTATTGATCACAAAGCGATACCAAGTTGTCATTTTCTTAAACTCTTGTAAAATAATTGATCAAGATAAATGTTGAAATTATTATTTTTAATTTATTTATGACAGAACAGCATGAAAGAGGCAGGAGAGTTACATTTGAATCTGATTCCACGAGTTCAACAAGTGATGGTTTCAAGATATCTTATCAAAACAGTTTATATGTTTCAAATAGAAGATGCTGCATAAGAGTCCCACCTCGGTTAATGAAGTAAGAAACGTAACAAATGTCTGATATAAAATGCACAACTAGCATGCATTTTAACTCATACCTTTCTCGGCCTTTTGGCTAAGATCAAGTGTAGTATCTGTTCTTATCAGTTTAATATCTGATATGTGGGCCAATGGTTCACACGATATTAAATTTATTTCTTGAGGGGGAGAGTCCACTTCAATAGCTTGCTATTGGGTCTCTCAAGTGTCGCTTTTGCGTTGCACTATTGCAATAGCCGGGCACACCCCACCAAACCTAGTTCAAATTTGTTTCCTTTAACTAGATCAACTGCAGATTGATAGGATAAAATTGGGAGTTTTTGCTTGAAATGCCCTATTTTTCAAAATTTAATCCCAATATACCCCCTTTTGAAAAAAAAATCCCAGTCTATCCCCTTTTGTAGTTAGGCCACGTCACTTGATCTGACGAGGGGGTGCTGAAAGATATTTTGCCTCATGAGCTCGGCAAATGGAATGACGAGGGCGTGGAAGAAATTTTTTTACCTCAATGGCTCGTCACTTGAAGTGACGAGTAGGTGCAGGCATACTTTTTTGTTTTGTTTTTATTTTAAATAGTATTTAATTAATATTAATAATAATTAATTAATAGGAAGTGTAAATAGAATACTAAATCTATTAAATACTAATAATTGTTAATAGATTTAAAAATGGAAATTTATCATTCAAATGGAAGAATAAAAGAAGAATAAAAGAAGAATAAAAGAAGAATAAAATAAGAATAAAAATGGAAATTTATCATTCAATTAAAAAAACGATTAAAAAAACGAATTGCTTTAATGCCTCGTCACTTCAAGTGACGAGCTTACAAGCAAGAAAAAATTCTGCAGTCCCTCGTCAAATGGAATGGCGAGGCCCCACTAAAAAAGGGGTAGATTGGGATTTTTTTTTCAAAATGGAGTATATTGGGACAATTTTTTCAAATGTGGGGCAAGGCAGGAAATTACTCTAAAATTGGCTACAAGTGTAAGATTCCAATTCAATTTTTTCATAACCGATTCCTTAGTCATCTAAACTGTAGAAAATGAAAGCCACTGCTCATCTGATCTTAATTAATTCGACAAACTGGATACACCAGGTGTAAAGAAAGAGAGCACTAGATACATATTCAATGAAGGGCAAGAGCCACAAAACTTTTCACACATCACTGATCTGAGAGAGCACTTACCAGAATATGTTATTGTTGGCATATCAGCTTCAACAGGAACTGTAGATGAGGAACATATGCTGATGTCATGGTCTTTTAGTACAAGCCAACCAGATTATGATTTTTATGAAGATATTCTGAGAAGAGAATAAACTTAATCAAAACTAAATTATTGGAGGGACAGAGAGTAGGTTTTGTATTTTTGAGTTTGAGTTTAATAGCAATGTTAATCATTTTATTGTGGAAGAGAAGAAGAAGACCTTATCTGATCTGGATATGGATGATGAATTCCAAATGAGTGTTGGACTAAGAAGATGAGTTATTATGAGCTGTTGAATGCAACAAACAACTTTGAAGAGACACAAAAGCTTGGCCAAGGTGGTGTTTACAAGGGATATTTTAAAGGTTCAAACTCAGTTGCCGCTATAAAGAGGATATCAGCAGATTCATGACAGGGTATAAAGCAATACTCAGCAGAAGTCAATTGAGGCATAGAAATTTGGTGAAACTCAATGGTCGGTGCCACAAGAAGAACGAACTTATCCTAATATACAAATACAAACTGTAAGTAAAAATAAGGATTATATGAGAAAGGATCCAAGAGGGGTGCATCATGGTGTTTGTAAATCATGGAAATTTAAGCATTCATAACTTTTTAAGGACATGGCACCCCAAAATGTATGAACCCCACCTCCCAAAAAGAGATGGTTCAAGGGGCTAGGCTCACCAAGTGTTGTGGACTGGAGGTACAACGGCCTGTGATCCTTCCACTGTCAAGAGTAGGAAGTGTTCGCTGCTCTGTGAAACCAGCCTCACGCTATACCCTCCTGTCTAAGACCCATAAGACAGGTACCTTCGCACAAGTCCCATGGGCCAACTCGCAACTTGGAGCGGGCAGGCCACCATTCAACATCATCATTAACTACAACATTATTCTCCTTATCATTGTTAACTTCACCATCATCATCAACTACAACATTATCATTCT
This sequence comes from Lathyrus oleraceus, assembly GCF_024323335.1. NCBI lineage: Eukaryota > Viridiplantae > Streptophyta > Magnoliopsida > Fabales > Fabaceae > Lathyrus > Lathyrus oleraceus. Next base: position 111,460,276 of record NC_066585.1, read on the forward strand.
TATCATTGTTAACTTTAAGATCATCAACAACATCAACTCCCTGAAATGCCTCTGCCTCGTCTATTATGTCAGGGTTATCAACCTCGTGCTCCACATACAGATCAACCAAGTCGAATCCACTGGGATCTTCAGTGAGTTTCAACACATCAACATCACAACTTAGGGGTTTAAGTCCTCAATTAAAGTTAAACAAGAAACATTCAGCATAAGGTTTCTCGAATTCTCAAACAGCAAAAAGGAAATCGAAGAAAGAGAGTCTTGTGCTAGGGTTCCGAGATAGCGGGAAGTTGGAAAGGATCCTTAATGCGGCGCTGCTATTAGTGGTGACCTTCATCATGGACCGCCGCACAATCTCAATAATCCTTATTGAGAACGAAGGTTCATGTGGTGAAATGCCAAGAGTTGTTACTTATTTAATTTTGATGCTGCAGGCAATCTGTAGAAAATGAAAGACACTACTCATCTTTGCATGAATGAAATCACTTTGAACAGAAAATAAATGTGAACTATACAATCTCCCTCTTAGTTTAATTAATGTTACATAACAGCAAGCTACATCATAGGCGTGTTGATAGGAACACTAATTCAAATGATATCATAATATCCAGAGCGGTAAAAACAATGAAACAAATTATAGAAATGACATTACAAGCACCTCCAAGAAAGTGCTCAAAAACAAATACTGATAATGAAAAGCAAAATCACAATGCTATATGGTGCAGAATGATTGTAACAGTACAAACCTGCATCCCATAGCCAATACGTTGAATGTGTGTACATTGGAAGCAATAAAATGGCCACAAGAGGTATGACAACGCATGATACAGTTTGGACCAGAAGATATGGACGGACGTCGCCAATTAACCTGCAATAAAAGGCATGGCAATGCATGATACTCGGTTGTTTCATGGTTACTACTGTTATCGAATGGAAATCATTTCATTGACCCAAGGGAAATACTAGATTCAAAGATACTCCTTTTCTCAGGGCATTTAATATATGATAACAATTCTCTCCAATGATCCTATTTAGCAATAGTCTGAATGCTCTTATTACACTGCAGCAACATATGTTCTACTGTCTCCGGCTCCAAGATACACCACCAACAATCAGTACCAGCATGCACCCTTTTATCGATCAATCTTACATAAGTTGGGAAATATATTGCCTACTGATAGTTGACTCCCACATTGAGAGAAGGTGAAAGGTATTGGAATAAGCAAGAGTATAAAAGAACTTGAATACCTTCATTGTAAGGTACTTACCTGGATGGGGTCAATGGTTGATCATGAAGGACCATGGCCTAGGGGAGTGACCTCCATTGCACTTAGGAGGGGTGCTATCCTAAGGTCTACCCAAGTGGTGGAACCTACATCATAATTTGTTGCTGTGGGGGCCTGCGTTCGCGCGGCCCCCTCTTATTCTAATATCAAATTTTGAGAATTTTTTCTACTCTTATTCCGTTAACAATACATCTATAAACAAGCATGTTTTCTTAACGAGAATTTTTTCTACTCTTATTCCGTTAACAATACATCTATAAACAAGCATGTTTTCTTAACATGAAGTATTTCCCTTGTACTTTCTTAAGATCCATAAGCAGAGGCTTAAAGTGTTTTGTCTTCCATAGCAAATGAACAACCAAATGATATCATTCTATTTATAAACAACCAAATGGTGGCAAAATATGATTATCATTAAAACAGATTAAGAGGACAACAGAGAAGAAATTTATAGTTATTTATTGAAAAACTTATGAAACAGAATGAAGACATTCTTAAAAATAGTTCACTAATATCGAAACCTGATATTTATAAATGAATGGAATAATTATGGACAAAAGAACATTGTTGGAGCTTATATTGGAATAAATAGATGTAAACAATTTGCTGCCTAGAATGAATATGCTTCCAACTTATGTGTTTCAGGATGAGAGAGGAGGTAACATATTTTTAAGAATTATGAGAAATTAATGTGAAGCAAATATAAGGGATGAGGTAAATATTGTTTTGCAATCTATATATGCATTACCTGTGATGTTGTCATGTAGGTAAATTGAAGTGATGAGAATGAGTTATTGATCAAGTGTAGTATCTGTTCTTATAAAGCAATATAAAAATGGCAGGAGATATGTAGTCAGAGAGATAGAAAACTTGCCAAATACAGTTTGTAGTAAGACATTAAAAAGTGACGTTAAGTACCTAAGCACTTCATTGAAGCTGTAAGTGAATGCTGGAAGGAGTTATACAATGAAGAGTCAAATGAGATCCAAGCAGCAACTCTTAGAACAGAGCTACCTTCAGTTGTCTATACGTTATCAAGAAAATGTGTGGAAATGTTGTTCCAAAATAAGCAACTTTAAAAAAATCACATACACTGTTCAACCGAAAATTCCAAAACATGAATAACAGACAAATGATATTAAGTATCTAAACAAACAGTAAAACAGTAAAATGTATAAATCCTTTATGTTAAACACATGGAAGATCTACTAAAAACTCCATTAAGTTGGTCGGTTTCAAGTGGAAAAAAGTGGGAAAAGGGACACAGAAAACAATTGAGTCTGGTAGTTTTACTTGTATAATTGTAGGCCTTCTCTCAAATCATTTTCCCGATGCTCTGTCAATTCTTTTTTCCTTAGACAACTTTGCATCTGAAATTTTTATCATATCTCAAGCATTGTGATTCAGTCCCAAAATGTGGTGTACATTGTTGATGTTGAACATTTTGACTTAATCAGTATGGATCAAACAAAAGTACACTATTTTACTTTTTAAAAAAAGGTTTTGAAGTTCATATATACAAAATTCCTCATGTAATGTTCAAAGACAATACCTTGATCATACAACCTCAAAGTGTACCAAAGTCATTTTCAAAATTTTGAGAATATTCATCATTATATGAAAACTTCACCAATCATCGCGGCAGACAGCATGTTAGACAGAAAAATCACCAAAAAAACCACTAGCCTCTAGAGATTGTTAGAAATGATTTTGTTTGAATAAACGATAAACACATGAACATAATAATGGTGTTCACTTCAACCAATCTACCAATTAGAAGCACAAGTATAGAAAATATTATAAGCCAGCAAGCAAGCTAATTTACAAAGTAGTTTTTGCTGTCAAATGTGAGTAATGTGTTGATGTTTAATCACTAAGTGAAAATATTTAAAATTAAGAGAAACGAAATGAGAGTGTAAAGATATTCAACTTGTATTCTAATATAATAGCAAGTCTGTAGAAATGAAACTTAATGTCTGAAATTTTTAAATATTAGGATCTTCCACGACAAAATGCTTCATCCTCGAAAAAGGATAGTTTACAATTGTAGCATTGAATACTATTCCAAATATAATAATCTAAATGTTGCTATCACTAGATACAGATTCATGACAGGGTATAAAGCAATACTCAGCAGAAGTCAATTGAGGCATAGAAATTTGGTGAAACTCAATGGTTGGTGCCACAAGAAGAACGAACTTATCCTAATATACAAATACAAACTGTAAGTAAAAATAAGGATTATATGAGAAAGGATCCAAGAGGGGTGCATCATGGTGTTTGTAAATCATGGAAATTTAAGCATTCATTACTTTTTAAGGACATGGTGTTAGGGACCAATTTTTACTACTTTTTATACCATTTTATTGGTCCCTTTTACCAAGTTTTGATTTAATTACACACTTTTATCTTCACTATTTTGTATAAATGAAATTAGGTTTAATTTATTTTGTTTTGAATAGTTATTTCACATTTTATGTTAGTTTTGTAGAATTGTGGATAAGCAAGACCTTGGATTGCAACAATACATTTTGGAGGAAGCTTGCCAAACAAGGAAGCTGGAGAAGCAACAGTTCGCGCCGCGAACTTCCTTCGCGCCGCGAAGGCTGCGAATCCAGCAAGCTGACCAAGGGTCAAAAGTGCTGCTGTGCAGGAAAAGTTAATGGCCATTTTGATGTCTGCCTGGGAATTGCTTTTCTGCTTTAGATGACAAAGTCCAATTAGGGAAATGTCAACCTTTTTTGGTAGAGACAAAATACATTAACCTAGGGCATTGAAACATTATGAATTATTCATTATCATTCATACATTGTACATTGAGATATTTTGTAAGGGAGAAAACAGAGTTTTCTCTTCTTTAACATTCTGCTTTGTAACAATGGTGATGAGGAGCTAAATCCCTTTTGTCAAGATTGGAGGTAGTAGCTATTCTCATCTGTTTATGTATTCACTTTGATTTATATATTTGATAAAGATTGTTGATGTATTGAATACTGTTTTTGCCCTAAGTTGAAAACCAGATTTGAGTAGTTGTCGAGAGAGATTACTTGAGTTTAGACATAAAACAGATTTTCAAGTAGTGAATAAGTTGTAGAGATAGATTTATTCATTACTCTTCTTTGGTATTAAACATTAAAGATTGCTATATTGATAGTTAGGTGGAGAGATCGTCTAAGGATCAATATAGTGATTATCACAATATCATTTAGACATAAATGACTTTGAGAGGATACTTGAACATCATCAATAATCTTGAATCTATTTATTTATCATAGGGAAACATAAACATTTGAAATAGTGAACTCCAATCTTGCCAAGCCTTTATATTTGACTAAAACCATTTCATAGTTTTTGTTAACATTTATTAACAAGATATTTTTCCAAACAAAACAACCCTGTTACTTTCTAAACTTATAACATTTGAATTATAGAACGGCGGTAATATTACCCAATCTCTGTGGATACGATACAAAAATATTTGCCGAAGATATACTTTTCAACAAATTGGCGCACTTTTCAACAAATATTACCCAATTTCTACTGTTTCTTGGACGAATATTCGGGGTATAATCAAATTTCAGTGAACCCGGCAGATCATGAGAAGACAGCTTTTACGTGTCCTTTTGGCATCTTTGCTTACCGAAGAATGCCTTTTGGATTATGTAATGCACCGGCCACATTTCAACGGTGTATGCAAGCTATATTTTCAGACTTGATAGAAGAATGCATTGAGGTGTTCATGGACGATTTTTCTGTTTATGGATCATCTTTTGAAATGTGCTTAAAGCACCTTGATGTAGTTCTGGGGAGATGCGTGGAGACCAACCTAGTGCTCAACTGGGAAAAATGCAATTTTATGGTCACTGAGGGTATAGTACTTGGTCACAAGATTTCTTCTGAAGGGCTAGAGGTGGACAAGGCCAAGGTGGAGGTTATTGAAAAACTGCCACCTCCAACTAACATTAAAGGAATAAGAAGCTTTCTAGGACATGCCGGTTTCTACCGGAGATTCATACGAGACTTTTCAAAGATTGCAAAGCCATTGAGCAATTTGCTCAACAAAGGTACGCCTTTTCTTTTTGATGAGTCATGTCTTAAAGCTTTCTTAGATTTGAAAGAAAAGTTGATCACCGCACCAATAATCGTAGCACCAAACTGGAACCTTGATTTTGAACTCATGTGTGATGCTAGCGATTATGCAGTTGGTGCGGTGTTAGGACAAAGAAGCGATAAAGTTTTCCATGCCATACACTATGCTAGTAAGGTGTCGAATGACGCGCAAGTTAATTATGCAACAACTGAAAAAGAATTACTAGCCATAGTATATGCACTGGAAAAATTTAGAGCTTATTTGATTGGTTCAAGAGTTGTAATCTACACTGACCACTCTGCGATAAAATATCTGCTTACCAAGCCGGATTCAAAACAAAGGCTTATTCGCTGGATCCTTTTATTACAAGAGTTTGATCTAGAGATTCGGGATAAAAAAGGTTCCGAGAACTTGGTGGCAGATCATTTGTCTCGATTGGTCAATGTAGAAATTACAAACAAAGAAGAAGAGGTGAGAGAAGAATTTCCAGATGAAAAACTCTATGCGATTCAAGTGAGGCCTTGGTTTGCTGATTTTGCTAACTACAAAGCAATTGGGTTAACACCGGAAGACCTCACTTGCAATCAAAGAAGGAAATTCTTAGCTGATGCAAAATATTATGTCTGGGATGACCCTTATCTTTTTAAAGTAGGAGCAGACAATATTTTGAGAAGGTGTGTAACAATTGAGGAGTCAAGAGACATTATGTGGCACTGTCACAACTCTCCGTATAGAGGTCACTATAGTGGTTTGAGAACAGCCACTAAAGTACTCCAATCGGGTTTTTATTGGCCATCTTTATTCAAAGATGCGCACGAACATGCGAAGAGTTGTGATGCATGCCAACGGAGTGGAGGAATAGGAAAACGGGATGAAATGCCTCTAACCAACATGCTAGAAGTAGAAGTTTTTGATTGTTGGGGTATTGATTTCGTTGGCCCATTCCCCTCTTCTTTCTCAAATGAGTACATCTTAGTAGCTGTTGATTATGTTTCGAAGTGGGTGGAAGTAATTGCCTCACCCAAGGCCGATGCCAAAACTGTGATCAAATTTTTAAAGAAGAACATATTCTCACGTTTTGGTGTGCCTCGAGTGTTGGTGAGTGATGGAGGCTCACACTTCTGCAATACACCCTTAGAAAAAGTTCTGCAACATTATGGTGTAAAGCATAAGGTGACCACTCCGTACCACCCACAAGCGAACGGTCAAACTGAGGTTTCAAACCGGGAAATTAAACGGATCCTTGAGAAAACAGTTTCGAACTCAAGAAAGGATTGGTCCTTAAAACTTGATGAGGCTTTGTGGGCGTATCGCACTACTTACAAAGCACCTATTGGGCTGACTCCGTTTCAACTGGTGTATGGGAAGACTTGTCATCTTCCAGTTGAAATGGAGCATAGAGCATTATGGGCTCTTAAGTTCTTGAACTTCGACTCCACTCTAGCTGGAGAAAAAAGGAAAGGTCAACTCCATGAGTTGGAGGAACTAAGGAACGATGCATACCATTCTAATAAGCTGTACAAGGAGAAGACAAAAGCGTACCATGATGGAAAGGTCCGCCATAAAGAGTTTCATGTTGGACAGATGGTATTGCTTTTTAACTCAAGGTTGAAGTTGTTTCCGGGTAAATTGAAGTCTAAATGGTCAGGACCATTTGTTGTCAAGGAAGTACGGAATTATGGAGCCATTGTGATAGAGGACCCAAAGTCGCAAGAAAGCTGGACTGTCAATGGTCAAAGATTGAAAATCTATCATAGCGGTGACATAAACCGTGATGTGTGTGTCCTTTCCTTATCTGGATCAAGCTAATCGAGGTACCGTCGAGCTCTTAACGACGTTAAACAAAGCGCTGGTTGGGAGGCAACCCAATGTTGTTAGTTGCATTTTAATTTTCTCTGTTCTGTGATTTTTAGCTCTGATTAAAGTTTTAGAATTTTAAAGTTCTGTTTTTTGCAGTTCGCGCCGCGACCTCCTGTTCGCGCCGCGAACTGAATGAATAAATTTGAGTGGGTTCTGTTTTTTGCAGTTCGCGCCGCGACCCCCTGTTCGCGCCGCGAACTGATTGAAAATTTTTAATTGATTCTGTTTTATGCAGTTCGCGCCGCGACCCCCTGTTCGCGCCGCGAACTTTGCGTGACAGAAATCATTTAAATACTGTTTAGGTCAATTCTTTCTTATTTTAAACATTCCTCATTTCAAATCACTTTGCCGCGCTTTCGCCCCAATCTCAAAATCCCACCAAATCTTAAAATCTTTCATTTTCCTTTGTTCAAATCTTCATCTTTAGCAAGCTTTAGCGATTCAAAAGGTATGTATTCTTAAATTTCTCTTTTCCAATCCCTTTTTGGGTTTTTCAATTAGGGTTGGTTAGAAATCGAATTTCTCTGTTGAATACTGCTTGAAATCACTTTGCATGCTTGAATTAGAATAGGATTAGTGTAGGGTTGAGCAATTTGGCTGGTTGGGAGTAGTTTAATCCCTCAATGGTGGAACCCTAGGAAGTTTGGGGATTTCCTGAATTCGCAGAGTTCGCGCCGCGAACTACCCTTCGCGCCGCGAACTGTGAATTCCAGAGCCATTTTCTTTTTGTTAATTGCTGGCTAATGCTGTTCATATCTGTTCTGTGGTTGTTCTGGTGTTGATTGCAGATGTCTAAGAGAACTAAGACCATGACACCTCCTCAGGCCCGTTCTATCCGAAGGTTCATCAGTGAGGAACACGAAGCACGATTGAGAGCCTCGTCAAGAGAACCATTTTGCCTGAAAGGTTTATTCGGCTAGCTCCAACCGGGGTGTATCACAGCGTGGTTGCGGCTTTTGAGCAACGAAAGTGGATGAAGTTATGCGAGCCGGAAGCCGCAATCAACTACGACCTTGTCCGAGAATTTTATGCGAATGCGATGCATCGCGAGGAGGGTACGACTTTCATTTACCGGTCCAGGGTAAGGGGCAAGATTGTTTCATTTTGAAGGGATGACATTAATTCTTATCTAGGTCATCCCTTAACTCTTGGAGAGGGTGAGAGTTGTGAGTACAGTATCATGGAGGTAGCCAACAGGTGGAATCTGGAAGCGGTCAATGCCACCCTATGTCTCAGTGGAAAATCTTATGAAGTGAATGATCAAGGGCATCCGAAATTGTGGAAAAGGGAAAATTTCAATTTGGAAGCTAGGGCTTTTTTGGTGCTACTATTGACTAATATCAGACCAAGAAGCCACACCACCACAATTCCTATGGATGTCGGGTGTCTATTGTACTGCATCATGATTGGGAAGTCGGTGGATGTCGCAGCCCTCATTGCAGGAGAATTGAGAAAGATAGTGTTAAGCGGAACCAATTTCGGGGGCAAAGCTGGTGTGCTAGCTTATCCAGGACTTATCATGGGACTGTGCCGTAGGGCAAATGTTCCCATCCCTGAGGAAGTACACTTCTCGATCACCAGTGTGATCAGTGACGCTTATTTGAACAGGTTTCTGCAAAACCCAAATGAAAAGACTGATGCATCTGGTACTTCTTCCTCTCGAGCCCGAGCCAGATCCCGACCTCAACCTCAACCTCAAAGTACCCCAGGTTTTGATCAGATGGCATTTGCCAACTACTGCTGTGAGAACTTTGAGGCCTCCAGGAGGTCTCAATCCTTTCTTTTCGATGCCATGCAGCAGCAGTTCCAGAACACGTTTCTGGCACCAGAGGCCCGAACTTTTCCATCGCAAGCTGACTATGCAGCTTATGCTAATTGGCCTGTGGGCAGGCCAAATTTTACGGGGGGTGCAGGAGGTAGTGCTGACCCAAATGAGGAGATGGAAGATGTTCTCGGAAGTGTAGGTGGTGATGAAGAGGAGGAGGATTGAATTTGTGGAGTTTTGAGAGTGTTGTATGTTTGAGTTTCTTTTTACTAATTCTGTTTTTGTTTTTGGGAATTTTGTAATGTACTTTTGGGTGGCTCTAGTTCACCATGACTTTACCTTAGCACTTTAAATTTTCTTTAGTATTTTGATAATTGCATGAATACTTTTTGAAATTTAAGTGTGTTTTAATCAAATATTGGTTTGCCAACATTTTTGTTTAATTGTTCTTACTCATAAGTCAAGCTTTAAGCAACCGAGAAATGATCGCAAAGAAAGAAACATAGGACACTTCGAGTGGTGATGATAAGAATTAGTGTCGGCATTTCAAGGTACACTTTATCGCTTTCTAGACTTAACATGAGTAGTTTGATGGTGTGTGCAAATTCCATGTCATAAATTCATTGAAGTATATGTCATTTTTGAATCAAAATAGGACTTAGCCAGTTGTGAGGAGACTTTCCATTGTACACTAAAAAGCGGGAAACCGAGCATTGTTTTAACTCATTCTTATCATGCTAAATCATGCATCAATCCATTTTTGTGTGAAATTTTTGAAAATGATAGAGGCATTGTTTGTGAGAAAAACCACTTGACCAAAAAAAAAAAGTTTGAATCAACTAACCTTGTGAGGAATAATCCTTAGTTAACCCCCTTTGAGCTTAATTTAGGATTCATTTGATTGATCATTGTAAAATCAATTGAAAATTGTGGAATAAATGAATCCTAATTTCTTTCGTATCAGTTGAAACCTCAAACCGAGTTGTTTGCAAAATTTTGCCTTTTGCTTATGTCTAAGTAGGGAGCATTATTGAATGAATTTGGTTTTGGAATCTAAAGTTGGGGAGAGTAAAGTGAAAAGTTGATTAGAAACTTGGAAAAGTGAGTTTCTATGAAAGGGTAAAAATATGAAAAGAAACAAGAAAAAGAAATCACCCTTGAAACCATAGAGCATAGAAAAAAATTAGAAAAAGAAAAGCAAAGGAAATGCTCATGGTTGTGTGGATTTGAAAAGAAAAAGAAAAAGAAAAAGATAGGGATCAAAGAAAGGGAAATTGTGTAGAGTGAATCTTTGGGAATGCTCCCTTAGGATAGACAATTTGGTTGAATTGTCTTAATCATATCCTTTCTTGTAACCTAAGCCACATTACAACCCTTGAAAGACCTCTTGATTCTCATTTTTCACATGATTTAGTACTTGTTGTGATAACCGCATGATTTGAGTTGTTGTTGATTTAATTGCTTGGATGAGTGAAAGTAACCCTTCATGTTATTCATCATTATTATGATGTGTGTGTAAGCTTGATTCAATTTTGACATATATGGCTTTGAATTCCTTGGAATGATTTTTGCACTTTACCATTTCCCTTATTCATATTTTGTCTAGAATTGAGATAGGTGAATTGAGAAAATGCCAAACACTTTTGAACCATTTGAATGTTCTTGGTAAATCCTTGTTTTCAATCTTTTGTGTCATTGCTTTGATTGTAAGGGTGGAAACTTTTGTTTAGGGACAAACAAAATGCTAAGTCGGGGAGAGTTGTTAGGGACCAATTTTTACTACTTTTTATACCATTTTATTGGTCCCTTTTACCAAGTTTTGATTTAATTACACACTTTTATCTTCACTATTTTGTATAAATGAAATTAGGTTTAATTTATTTTGTTTTGAATAGTTATTTCACATTTTATGTTAGTTTTGTAGAATTGTGGATAAGCAAGACCTTGGATTGCAACAATACATTTTGGAGGAAGCTTGCCAAACAAGGAAGCTGGAGAAGCAACAGTTCGCGCCGCGAACTTCCTTCGCGCCGCGAAGGCTGCGAATCCAGCAAGCTGACCAAGGGTCAAAAGTGCTGCTGTGCAGGAAAAGTTAATGGCCATTTTGATGTCTGCCTGGGAATTGCTTTTCTGCTTTAGATGACTGTAGCGGTGTATTCGTCGCTATATGATTTATTGGTTAAACCATAAGCAATATATACAATGAATTCGAGTCGCCACCGCACTTTTATTTATCCTAAGGACTGGTTAAAAAGCGAACAAAAACCTAAGAAGTTTTACACATAGAAAACTAATGAAAAAGATCAGAGAGTCTGGGTAAAGGGGTAAATTACGCAATGGGAAGGTGTTAGGCACCCATCACGTCCTAGGTACTCCTAGGGAACCTTTTTCACACTTGTTGTATAAGAAAAATATTTATTTGTTTTTGACATATTGTGCAAACATGAATGGGATGGTGAGAAAAGAATGTACAAGTTAATTATTTTTGTGTTCGAACGGATGAATCCGTTGCCTACGTACCTTCCATCAAAGGTAAGGATCAAAATGTCGTAGTTCGGCTAAAAGATTTCCAAAACATTTGTGAGTTCATTTTAAAACAATAGCACTAAGGCTCTACGTTATCCACGGGAGAAAACTCAACCTTATATAACAACACGTCCACCATGTGAGAAAAGCTTCAACTTGCTAGTGAGGGGTTAACCCTATAATAAGCGAGGAAGACTTACAATTCAATCAACTAAGGACAAATAGGTGAGGTTAACATCAACCAACTAGGATAAATCAAACCTATGGCTAATGTATGAAAACTTAACAAGCATGGACAAAGCCACAAAATAATTGAGTGAGTTGGATTAATGGATTATGTTTATTCACAAAAGGATGGTCAAAGTATGATTAGATTGATTCAAAGAAGTGTTATGAAAAGAATTTTGAAAAGTCATGGACTTAGGGTCCAAGTTTCTAATTTGAAAAGAGTGAGATGTTTGCACAACATGCATTTACAAGTTTTTAGTTAACAAGTGAAAAGGGGTTTTGAAACAAAAAAGGGTGTGGGTGAAGTGTAAAACTTCCTAGAAGTTCACCTCTTGAAATCATATAGAGGATGATTCAAGTGTGTCCTTAGGAGTGAGGCAACAAAACAAGTAAACAAAATAAAAGCAAGGTGATACCGGATGCCATCAATGGTCTTATACCAATCTCATAAAAGCAAAATCGGATGTCGGATACCAATAACTGGGTTTACACCAACCTCCTAAAACAAAACAATGATACTGGATGCCATCAATGGTCTTATACCAATCTCACAAAAGCAAAAGCGGATGTCGGATACCAATAACTGGATTTACACCAACCTCCTAAAACAAACAAAACTTGGAAGTCGGATGCCAATCTATCTGGGCTTAAACCAACCTCCAAAGTATGGTCATAGGAATACAAACGCCACATCATAGGGACTTACAATTACATCCTCTCATACAGCAAACAAGAGCAAAGGAGATATGAGTGACCAATGAGGTCTTACACTCTATCCTTCCATATCATGGGAACAAAAGCCAATCAACATGGACTTACAATTGTCCTCAATGGGCAAACAAACAAACCACAAGGGTATACAATAATGATCATACAAGAATTAACAATCAATAATGATGAATGCACAATGGCAAGTAAGCATGTATAAATGCAACAATCAATCAAGCAAACAAAGTCATTTAGCACCCACTATAACCAAACAAGGAGGCTCAATCAAAGGGTTTGGCTTAAAAAAGTCCACTGGAATAGGTGAATGGCGCTCTTAACCTTGCCATTGAGGGGCTAAGGTGAAGCAGATGAAAGGATATGAGGGGTGTGCCTCATCACTCTTATCTCTGGTCAGAGAGAGTATTGAATATCAGAAGGTGTGGGAGTTCAGAAAGATGGAACTCTCTCCACAAATTAGACTCGATAGATCTTGGGTTTGGATCTCAATGCTACAACCATGTCATGGGAGCAAGGAGAAGACTCACAGAATAGTGGGAGATAGGCTACATATCTCTTATATCCACCAATTGCCTTTAAAAGGACTTTACCTGCTTGGGGACAAACATAAACAATCACAAACATCGCCTCTTAAGGAGGACTTCAGACAGTTGCCTGGCTAAATAACAAGCCAGGTCTTCCAGACTACATGGAGACAAGAGAGTCTACCTCAATACAAATTGCTATTAAGCAAAGCAAAGCAAGTTCTTAAGAGAACTGAGCACTTATGGGTACCTGAAATCAATCAAATATAATCAGCATCCCAACATAAACAAAACAACAACATAATGATCAATCAACAATGTACAATCAAACAATAATGTGCATAGCACAAAGCCCAAGTGAATCAAGCACCCTACAACACAAACAAGTTAGTTCACAATAGTCAAATGAAACAACTCAACTTGCATTAATTCCTTTTAAGCACTTTGCTTCTTAACCTGAAAAGTCAAAGTCAAACTCAAACATAAGTAACAAGACCACTAGGACAAGCCTAGGGTCAAAAGGAGGGAAAAAATGTAAAACAGCAAGTGAATCATGATCAAAGTCAGGATAATTCAAATAAGAAGAGATCCCAATTGGTCTCATATCCAAACTATGCACTAATTTCATTTTATGCACAAATTAAGACAAAGTAAGCAATGTTGAATCACATATGGACAACCAGAATGATTTCAATCAAACAAATATCAAAACAGCTCAATAAATTCTACAAAAATTATATCCTAAACATAGGACATTCAATGAGCTACATATCAATTTTCATGCAATTTGGACAAAAGGAACTATGGGAATTAAATCAACATGTCAAGGCATGCAAAAACACAACCAAATTGGGTCACCAAATGAGTATCAACTTCAATCAATGGTAAAACAGTGATATCACATTAGAAATGAGTGGGACCAAAGCCAAATTGAAGATATACATGTTAGGAAGCACTCCATCAAATTTCGTGTTCATAGGATAAGGGATGAGCATTTAACAACACATGTACATTTGTCACTCATAAAACAAACCAAAATTGCTAAACAACAATCAAAAATCTAAATCAAATGGAAAATGGATCAATTAAATCCACAAAAATTCATGGTGAGACCTAACATATAAATTGTATCTCATGCAAAAAAATCAGGGCCATAGGCCTAGGGGAAGCATGGAAAAATAATTCATGAACTCAGCCTAGCATAATGTGACACATATTGTCACACTCAAATTAAATAAATCATATCTAACAAACCAGAGGTCAAAAAATCACAAATTATATGTCAAAATCTCCAGATATGAGTCAAGAATCATCATATGAAATTTCAATAAATTTGGAGCTAGCATGATTATTTGGTGATTAAAATGGTGAAACATATGAATATTGCACACATGTCAAACATCAATATACCATTCAAAAATTCTACCAGGCACAACTTACACTACTATGCCTAAAAAAAAGTAGACAAAAATGGAGTCTAACAAAAAAAGTCCCAAATTATTTGGATTAATATTGGATTTTATATGAATTTTAGAAGATTTATAATATTATTGAAATAATTATTTAATTGTTAAATGAATTAATTAATTAATTGTACAGTGGATGGCATTTCCGTAAATCTATGAGCCAAGCCAAAAACGACACTGTAGCGTCATTTATGTGGTGGCAGCGTCTCATTGGCTGGATTTGGTGGGAAACAAAAATTTGAAAAATGCCATGCACAGAATGGATCTACACGTAACTTTTCCAGAATTTTTTGGCTTCTTCATCGCGGTTCACGTTCATCATGCTAGCTACGGTTACGAACTTTTTGCAATAAAAATACACATGCGATATACCGTTGGAACCGGTGTTCGACGTAGATCATGAATATGCTAACGAAATCATCCAGAAGTTAACGCACAAAAAGATTCGATCAAAAGAAGTTTTGACGTATAACCTTTAAATCAAGATATCTTGATGATTACTCGATGAAATCGCATGGTTCAAGCGGCAATACACTCTACATTCTACGCACTACAAGATGCATACAACAATTTCAACAATTAGAAGGTTCGAAAATCTCACCTTCTTGAAGCACAGTGTGGAATCTTGACGTGTTTTGATCCAAATCTTGAAAACAGATGGAGGATAATAATTATGAAGGTGTTTGGTGAAGAATTCGCAGCTCAACCGTGCATAATCATGAAGAATTTTCCACTTGCCATTGATGCTCAAGGTTTTGCAACAGTTGGAATTTGTACGTGTTTGGCTTCAATCTCCACAAACAGAACTTCAATCTTACCTACACATGAAGATTCAAACAAAAACTTGCAAGAACAATGGTGAATTTTGAAGAAATGGTGAAAAAATGCTTATGTAAAAAATGTGAAAAATGGAGAAAAAGTGAGAGAATTTGGAGATTTTTTGTGATGAATCTGAAATTGTGATTCTTTCCTTGAATTATGTTATAATTAAGCTTATATATGATTGCCTAATCCACTCTTAAATCATGATTAGCCAAAAATGATAATTAGTGAAATATGCATATTTAAGCAATTTGGCCTTTTTGCCCTTGGAGAGTTCCATGCAATGTAACAGTGATTTTTCAATTTGAACAAGTCACAAATTTTATTTAGAAGCTATTGGAATTGGTCCCATGCCAAAATTCCATGTACTTTGAAAGTTGGACCATTTTGCCCTTGCATTTTAATTGGTTCACTTAAAAAATGACCTTTTTATGTGAAGGTTTTTGGCAAAATGTGATGATGGATTATGAAAGTACATATTAAATTTGGTTTGCTCAAAGAAGAACCATCCAATTTGGCCATTCCATGTGCAAGTTATGCCACTTTGAATTCGGGCATTTTCTGAAATTGATTTGACCATAATTTGCCAACCACACATGGGAATTGAGTGTTCTTTGACTTTTTGGAATGGCAAGAACAAGATCTTCAATTTTCATGTTGGACAAATTTTTATTTGAAGCTTGGTTCATGATGTAATTTTGGGGAGAGAAACTTTCCATTTTTGGCAGGTGAGAATTACAGGTCCTTTCCATTTTGGGAAACTTTTTGTCTGACTTCAAATCCTTCAACCTTGATCTTTGAAATGCCAAATGAGGCTTATATGAACATGAATGAGACATTTCCAACCATCTCACACCTTCAAATTCCTGATTAAATGCACAGTTGACCACAGTTGACCATAGTTGACTTTTCTAGGATTTTGGTGGACTGAGCCGTGTTCTGATGAATTCCAAGCCTCTTTCAATTGAGATCTTGATTCCAAATGACATCACAAGTTAAATGAACTCTTGATGGATGATCATGGTGCCCAAATTCTTCAAGAATGGTCACCATCTAGCTCAATGGCTGATTTTATCTGTTTGACTGATGATTGCTTCAGCTGCAAGAAACAAGGTTAGATGACAATATTTTTGTACTTTTTGGTTAGATAAAAAATGAAAAACAATGACATACAAATGCAATACATGCTTGGTGATCAAGAATCACACTCACAAGACACCCACCCACTAGGAGGGAAGCTAGGGTATGCAATGGTCCTTGAGGCCATGATATGATATGTTATGGGCCATGAGGGATCTTAGGGCCAAAATTGGGGTCTTACAGATGCCCCTATTTAAGGTCATTCTAGCCGGAGAAGTGAAGTTTAGAAATCTTCATCTCGACGCGGTAGAATGGGCTTAAATAATAGTAATGAGACAAATTTTTGGTCCCTAAGAGACCTCATGATGCAAATGTATGCATGCAAAAGACATAAACTCTGTGGGGAATATGGTTCACACAGAAGAAAAGACGATTCATCGGAGTACTTCACTCACCAGGAACAGAGACTCTAACAAGACTCTTATGGGAATTCTTATTGGGGATAATAAAGAAAAGAAATGCGTGAGCAGGTCACGACTTTGATTTGGGGAAAACAAAACTGACACAACGTGTGCAAGACACGACTCTGATTAGGAGATAACAGAACTCAGACTGGAGACCTCACTGGGGAAGTAAAGGACTCGAGCTGGGGAAAGAAGGAAATTCCAGGGAACACAATCCATTGGAAAGACTCAAGCTGACTCACAAAATGCATGTACTGGGGATAACACCAATACAGCAACACAAATAGCAATACAACTCCGCTGGGGAAATCTAGGAAAAGACTTTCCAGGGGAAGCCAAGGGTGAGATGTCACCGGTATAAGGGCAACAAACTCGGGAAGAATGGATATCTAAGACCGGTATAAGGGTGAGAGATATCAATCAACCAGACATCTGAGAAAGACCTGAAAAAGGTACACAGACTCAGGGAAATCTGACTCCACAGGGGACCAAGGTCATAATAGGGAGCAGAAAGGAAGGAACACCAGGGATACCGAGGTATATAATAGGTGACCGACCGAAAGGTGAATTGGTATATATGCCAAGACACTCATCATCCTGAAGAGAAGCTAGAAAAGCAGACTTGTTTATAGGATGGATATTCAATCCCACAAGGAATATGAATCTTACTCTGCGGAGAAAACAATCAAAAGATTGACCCAAGAGTGCATGAGACACATTATTCATTACCGGCGGACCGTGAATAATATACTCGAAAAGGAAGAGGCACCAGAGATACCGGAGTATATAATAGGTGACCTACCAAAGACGTGAATTGGTATATATGCCAAAACACTCATCATCCGAAAGGAGGGCTTGAAAAAGCAAATCGACTTACAGGATGAACATTCGAATCCATAACAGGAAAACGAATCTTACTCAACTGGGGACACAAACCCAAAGAGTGCATGAGATATAATATCCATTACCGTCAGAACGTGGATAAGATACTCGCATGAGATATATTATCTATTACCGGCACACCGTAGATAATACACTCGCATGGTAAGAAACACCAGGGATACCGAAGTATATAATAGGTGATCTACCGAAAACGTGAATTGGTATATATGCCAAAACCCACATCATCCAAAACACAAACTGGTTAAAGAATGGATATTCGATTCTACAAAGAATACGAATCTTACTCTACTGGGGACAATCAACAAAGGATTCCAACCAAAGAGTGAAAGAGATATATTATTCATTACCGGCAGACCGTGAATAACATACTCAGAAGGAAAAGACACCAGAGATACCGAAGTATATAATAGGTGACTTAACCAAAAGGAGAGACAATCGATACCAAGCATCCGGGTAAGCGAAAGACAACTCAAAGGGATAAATTGCGAGCATCCGGCAATTATCCAACAAATATTCGACTCCGCAAAGGGAAACAACGAATCTTACTCGACTAGGGAAACACAAAAAGGCTTCGACTGAAGAGTGCATGAGATATATTATCCATTACCGTCAGAACGTGGATAGTATACTCGCATGGAAGATTATCCACAACCGGCTACTGGGTTAACAAAGGATAAATCGACCGAAAAGAAAGGCATCGGGACACCAAAATAGGCATATAATGATGACCAATCAAAGAGAGCAACAATCATTACCGAGCAAACGGGTAAACGAAAGGCGATCCGCTGGGAATGAATTGCAAGCATCCGGCAATTATTTACAGGGACAGGCTGGGGAAACATTGATAAACAATCAATGATCCGGGGAACAAATCACTAGCAAACGGTGAAAAGACCCACTGGCAACTTCAAAAGGGATAACATTGCGAGCATACGACAATGATCCAGAAGACAACTTGCTGGGGATAAATTGCTAGCATCCGGCAATTATCCATAAGCAAAGAGGAATATCAACATCGAACAACGAATGAAGATAACCACAAAGAGTAACCATCATCGGTTAGGATGAACAACAAGGTTAACTCTGCAAAGGAGAAATTAGGGTTTACAACTACCGAATACGGGGTAGAAACCAAAAATCTGGCTGATGAAACAAGAGGTTAACACTACCGACTACTGGGTAGGAACCAAAGACTCAGCTGGGATAAAATTGCTAGCAACCGGCAATTATCCACTCGTACCATAAGGTACAAACTCCGATGGGGAGAACAATCACAACATGGGATTTATAGCTACCAAATACGGGGTAGAAGACCATAAATTCCACTGGGGATAGGGTGAATGAAGGCCAAATACTGAGCACTTATTCAACTTATACCGCAGGGAAACGCAAACTCTGTGTGGGGATAAAAACCACAACAACAGGAAATCCACCATCAACCAGAACGAACCACAAAGGTTACCTCTGCTAGGGGAAAAGAGATAGGACTTACAACTACCGAATATGGGGTAGTAGCCATATTCTGGTGGGAATAACCACAAATTAGGGTTTACATCTACCGAATATTGGGTAGAAGACCAACGACTCCGCGTGGGGATGTGACGAATCACAAATCCGCACGGGAAACAAAAATAGGGTTTATAACAAACCACAAACTGCTGGAGAGCAGGCAAACAGGATTTACGACTACCGACTACTGGGTAGAAGACCAACAACTCTTGCTTGGGAATAAAAGGTATATAACCACAAATTCCGCCAAAAAGCAAGGACATAGGACTTACAACTACCGGTATAAGGGTAGAGGCCCACAAAACTCCACTGGGGATAAATGAAATGATGCCGGTTACTGGGCAAACCATTCATTTCTTCCACAGGGAAGCACAAGAAACAGTTGACAAAACGCCGATCCGGGATTGATCCGAAAAGACAGACTGAATCGAAACACGACCTATGAGGATATAACTCAATAGGAAAATCCATCCCAATATATGTGTTGGGAGGAAACGGAAGAAACCGTCATCCACGAGGATATATCTCAGTGGGGAACTGCAGAAGGAAAATACAGACACTTTCTGCTTATGGGCTGACTCTATATGGAGAGATTTAAACACCCGACATCTGCTTGGGAAGATCTATAAAGAGATCTATATCACCCATAGCAGGAGAACAACAATCAAAAGATATATGGCAAAAATGCACTATGAATATCTGAATGTTCTATGAATATGCATGAATATGCGTGACTTATGTTTGATGAATGCTGACAAAACAGACATATCTAACACAACAGGTCCAGGAATCAAACGCTCGGTACTATACTTCCAGGGGAAAAACCAACTGGAAATCCAATCTGCTAGAGATCCACATGCTGTAAAGCAAAGATCTGCGGGTACGGCTGGGGAAGCAGATGCAATAGAATCAGCAAGACAACCCAGACAGGATACAAAAAGTCACAACAGGCAAAACTGCCACCAAGACCAATCTGTAGGGGATCGGGAGAATCCTGAGGATATCTGCAGGGGATCTCAACATCAACTGAGAAACAAGAGTTCATGGCTCAACCAAGAACTGCTGCAAAAGCAACTCCAAACAACTTCGGGGAACAACCCACTGAAGGAGAATCATCCGAGTAGAATTTTAACTGCACAAGCAACTCTACTGGGGAAAGCTATCAGCTACTCTCTCGGGGAACAACCCACTGAGGGAGAAAGCACCACATAAGTAGATTCTGCAACAAGCCACTCTACTCGGGGAGAACATACATCTGACGGATCACATAAGTAGATTCTGCAACTAGCCACTCTACTGAGGATCAAAAGTAATTCAGGAAATCAATCCAATCTTGGGATGCTAAAGCCGCCAACCGACCTTACTGGGGATTGAGATAGCTTTCAACAGGCAGAAACTGCCACAACAACCATTCTACAGACTAAGCTGGGAAAAATGGAAAGCAACCAGGCTGAGGAGAGACACAACAACTCCTGCTGGCAATTGCACTGGGAAGAGACTACTGCTGGAGAAGAATACGAAGTCTTCAACGACATCTCTGCTCACGATTATACTGGGGAACAACCCCACCAAAAACTCTGCTTGCGACAATGCTGAGGAAAGCGGTAAGGTACCGGGATATCAATCCACCAACCACTGAATCTACCACAAGGAGAACAAACATGCTGGGGAGATCACTGCTGGAGAAGAAACTGAGTCTTCAACAACAACCTCTGCCTGGGGAACAACCCTAACAGCAAAGCGGGAGAAAGAGGATACAATCAAATGCCAGGAATATGAACCAATGTCTTACCTGTTGGGAATCGTACCACCCTCGGGAGAGCACTGAGAGATTCCTGAGTATCCTTTTGTCATTGTGAATATTCACTTTGTTTAAAACAACAATTTTGAAAAATTTATTTGTTTAAAACAATGACATTTTATCAATTAAAACATGCAAAACATTTGTTGAATTGAAACAAATAAGAGTGCAAATAATTGGATAAAAGCTCAAATTGATTTGATGGAACGGTAGTCTGCAAATGGCAAGACTCGATAGATCTGTACAAATTTGAAATCAGTGATATATATTGGAAGAGGGCTACATTGAACATAATGATCCTTTCTCTACCAATTTGAATCTCGATGTATCCGAAGCTTCAGTTGACGACGAATCGAGAATCTTCTGACGAAATGACGACTGTAGAACAGAAAGTCTTGTCAAGATGCAGTTACTTGCCAAATCCCTAATTTTTGCCTAGATTGCCCCAGGGTGAGGTACTCAATCTAGCGAGATGCAAATATACCCTTTTTTCAAGTCTCTAATTTTTGCCTGGATCACCCTTGCGGGTTCTCCACCGAGACGCTCATTTTTGCCTAAGCCGCCCTTTCGGGTTTTCAACTTAGCGAGCCATTCTGTGTTTTTTCATTTGCATATACTTTTTTTCTTTTAGGCAAAGTATTTCTTGACTGCATTTGAATTCACCGGGCGAGTGAAATCCTCCCTATCCATTGTTGTAAGCATCAAAGCACCGCCTGAAAAGGCTCTCTTAACAACATATGGACCCTCGTAGTTTGGAGTCCACTTGCCCCTGGAATCGGGCACGAAAGACAAAACTTTCTTGAGCACAAGGTCTCCTTCTCGGAACACACGAGGCTTGACCTTCTTATCGAATGCTTTCTTCATTCTCTGCTGATATAGCTGACCATGGCACATGGCGGTCAATCGCTTCTCTTCAATCAAATTCAACTGGTCATAACGACTTTGAATCCATTCAGCATCAGTCAACTAGGGACTTGAGGGTATAATTTTTCCTTTTTCTTTTGAAAAAATTTTGAAATTTTTTTTCCTGATTTTTGGATTTTTTCATCTTTTTCACCCTCTCTTTCTTTTTTCAAATTTTTTTTCTACATTACATTTGTAATGCCCCAGTTTGACTGGTTTGCTGATTCTCATGATACAGCTGAATGAGCTCCTTTTGTGCTCAAGAAGTCGGGTAATCTCATCAGGAATCCCCTTCAACATCATCTTCCTCTGCTTCGAATACAAGGAATTCAAGATTGGGAGATGGCGTTGGATCATTATGTTCAATGGGTTTAGAAATCCCTGCATAATGATTTTGATATGAAAAGCTCTTTGAAATCAAACAAGCAAATCATTTATGCAGATGAAAAGTTGTTTTCTTGTTTTTCATAGGTTCTTTGTGATCACTGATTTCATGCAAAAGCAAAAAGTGAAAACAAATGGAAAAACAAATGTTTAACAATGCATTAATTGAATGAAAACATCATTGTATTAAATGCTGCCAACAATGTCATCACTTCTCCTTTTGGCATGGGAGAAGGGTTTTAAACAAAAGTGAACAATTACTCTGACTTATGGATGACCGTAGGAACCTCCACAGTGACCCAATTGTGGCAGACACCACCAGGTATGACAAAATTGTTCAGATCTTCTGCGTCCTCTTCCAAGATAGCAGCAACTTCTTCTTCAGATTGATCAGCATGGATGAATCCTCCACTCTTGAACAAACCTTGCTCATTAAATGCCCCAGAACAGTAGCCAATGCCAGCCCGGGATTGGTTAACCAGGAATAAATCCATCAACAGTACATGGTCTGGCAAAATCCTCCTCGAGTTCACAACTCTCTTGCTCAAAATGATCCATCAATCTGGAAGAGTTGGCTCTGGTATAGTACCGGTGAAGTGCGTCTTCAAAATAAATGAAGATCGCAGGGTCAGACCACAGGACGGGAGACCGGAACAAAACACCTACTTATGCAAATGATGCATGAAGTGTTTATGCATATGCTTGTTTTTTATTTCAAAGGAACTCGAGGGTTTTATTTGCAAACTTTGAAATATTTAAGCATTTTGATCATGTATGAGAATATCTCATCAGATATATCAGGTGAAAAAATTTTCCCGGTTTTTTCATGTTTGAATTTTTTTGCAAATAAACTCCTTTGAGTTCCTTGAAAAATTTTCTTTTTTATCTGATGATATGAAATGCAGATGAATGCATGAATACATGAATGCAACAATCACACTCAAGGATCAAGCAAAGCACACCAAACAAAGGTCGTGGGAAAGCTCATTGTATCCCTAATATCAATCATCCATTTTGGTGGATTTAGGTTTTCACCTTATCGACACCCAAGTTCCATTGATATTAACGGTACATGAACCGGCTCTAACATCCTTAATATCAATAATCCATTTTGGTAGATTTAGGTTTTACACCTTATCAATACCCAAGTTCCATTGATATTAACGATGTTTGAACGACTCAACCACGAATCACGGGTTTGCTGAGAGTCACGAGCATGGAGTCCTGGTTAAGAACCACCCAAAGGGAGTGTACTAGGGTTTAAACCTGCCAGACATGTTCTACCAGAGGTTCCCATAATCATCGTCCCATCTCTCGGATATTATCGGAGGAACGAATACTCGTATTCCAAAAATATTCTCAAGAGAGACTCTTATGAGTTTAGTATCGCGTGACAATCGCATCAGAACTTACATCTGAACGACCTCTGTACTACGTTCCTAACATAGGCCAAGATGGGTTTGGTAAACTAAGGTCCTTGGCTTCTAAGGCACATGATTGAAAGAATAATGCCTAACCACAAATAACTTGTGTGACATTATTAATCCAACATGACCTCCACCAAGTGAATGGACTCGCAAGTCAACTGGCTAAGGAATACTCCACACCAGTCAACAAGACTACGTCATTCTCCTATCCTAAGGTGCACTCGAGTTCGGGTATAGAACTCATCTCACAGAGATCACCAAAGCAAACAGCAATTGTATATCAAGCAATTCACACATTACAATCAATACAGTTATCCCAAGTTGTACAAAAATATGTCAAATAACAAATAAACAAATATCATACAACAAGGGTGAAAAGTAGGCAATACCACCAGGGAAGGTCTAATCGTTATCCCCAGCAGAGTCGCCACTTTTCTGTAGCGGTGTATTCGTCGCTATATGATTTATTGGTTAAACCATAAGCAATGTATACAATGAATTCGAGTCGCCACCGCACTTTTATTTATCCTAAGGACTGGTTAAAAAGCGAACAAAAACCTAAGAAGTTTTACACATAGAAAACTAATGAAAAAGATCAGAGGGTCTGGGTAAGGGGTAAATTACGCAATGGGAAGGTGTTAGGCACCCATCACGTCCTAGGTACTCCTAGGGAACCTTTTTCACACTTGTTGTATAAGAAAAATATTTATTTGTTTTTGACATATTGTGCAAACATGAATGGGATGGTGAGAAAAGAATGTACAAGTTAATTATTTTTGTGTTCGAACGGATGAACCCGTTGCCTACGTACCTTCCATCAAAGGTAAGGATCAAAACGCCGTAGTTCGGCTAAAAGATTTCCAAAACATTTGTGAGTTCATTTTAAAACAATAGCACTAAGGCTCTACGTTATCCACGGGAGAAAACTCAACCTTATATAACAACACGTCCACCATGTGAGAAAAGCTTCAACTTGCTAGTGAGGGGTTAACCCTATAATAAGCGAGGAAGACTTACAATTCAATCAACTAAGGACAAATAGGTGAGGTTAACATCAACCAACTAGGATAAATCAAACCTATGGCTAATGTATGAAAACTTAACAAGCATGGACAAAGCCACAAAACAATTGAGTGAGTTGGATTAATGGATTATGTTTATTCACAAAAGGATGGTCAAAGTATGATTAGATTGATTCAAAGAAGTGTTATGAAAAGAATTTTGAAAAGTCATGGACTTAGGGTCCAAGTTTCTAATTTGAAAAGAGTGAGATGTTTGCACAACATGCATTTACAAGTTTTTAGTTAACAAGTGAAAAGGGGTTTTGAAACAAAAAGGGTGTGGGTGAAGTGTAAAACTTCCTAGAAGTTCACCTCTTGAAATCATATAGAGGATGATTCAAGTGTGTCCTTAGGAGTGAGGCAACAAAACAAGTAAACAAAATAAAAGCAAGGTGATACCGGATGCCATCAATGGTCTTATACCAATCTCATAAAAGCAAAATCGGATGTCGGATACCAATAACTGGGTTTACACCAACCTCCTAAAACAAAACAATGATACTGGATGCCATCAATGGTCTTATACCAATCTCACAAAAGCAAAAGCGGATGTCGGATACCAATAACTGGATTTACACCAACCTCCTAAAACAAACAAAACTTGGAAGTCGGATGCCAATCTATCTGGGCTTAAACCAACCTCCAAAGTATGGTCATAGGAATACAAACGCCACATCATAGGGACTTACAATTACATCCTCTCATACAACAAACAAGAGCAAAGGAGATATGAGTGACCAATGAGGTCTTACACTCTATCCTTCCATATCATGGGAACAAAAGCCAATCAACATGGACTTACAATTGTCCTCAATGGGCAAACAAACAAACCACAAGGGTATACAATAATGATCATACAAGAATTAACAATCAATAATGATGAATGCACAATGGCAAGTAAGCATGTATAAATGCAACAATCAATCAAGCAAACAAAGTCATTTAGCACCCACTATAACCAAACAAGGAGGCTCAATCAAAGGGTTTGGCTTAAAAAAGTCCACTGGAATAGGTGAATGGCGCTCTTAACCTTGCCATTGAGGGGCTAAGGTGAAGCAGATGAAAGGATATGAGGGGTGTGCCTCATCACTTTTATCTCTGGTCAGAGAGAGTATTGAATATCATAAGGTGTGGGAGTTCAGAAAGATGGAACTCTCTCCACAAATTAGACTCGATAGATCTTGGGTTTGGATCTCAATGCTACAACCATGTCATGGGAGCAAGGATAAGACTCACAGAATAGTGGGAGATAGGCTACATATCTCTTATATCCACCAATTGCCTTTAAAAGGACTTTACCTGCTTGGGGACAAACATAAACAATCACAAACATCGCCTCTTAAGGAGGACTCCAGACAGTTGCCTGGCTAAATAACAAGCCAGGTCTTCCATACTACATGGAGACAAGAGAGTCTACCTCAATGCAAATTGCTATTAAGCAAAGCAAAGCAAGTTCTTAAGAGAACTGAGCACTTATGGGTACCTGAAATCAATCAAATATAATCAGCATCCCAACATAAACAAAACAACAACATAATGATCAATCAACAATGTACAATCAAACAATAATGTGCATAGCACAAAGCCCAAGTGAATCAAGCACCCTACAACACAAACAAGTTAGTTCACAATAGTCAAATGAAACAACTCAACTTGCATTAATTCCTTTTAAGCACTTTGCTTCTTAACCTGAAAAGTCAAAGTCAAACTCAAACATAAGTAACAAGACCACTAGGACAAGCCTAGGGTCAAAAGGAGGGAAAAAATGTAAAACAACAAGTGAATCATGATCAAAGTCAAGATAATTCAAATAAGAAGAGATCCCAATTGGTCTCATATCCAAACTATGCACTAATTTCATTTTATGCACAAATTAAGACAAAGTAAGCAATGTTGAATCACATATGGACAACCAGAATGATTTCAATCAAAAAAATATCAAAACAGCTCAATAAATTCTACAAAAATTATATCCTAAACAGAGGATATTCAATGAGCTACATATCAATTTTCATGCAATTTGGACAAAAGGAACTATGGGAATTAAATCAACATGTCAAGGCATGCAAAAACACAACCAAATTGGGTCACCAAATGAGTATCAACTTCAATCAATGGTAAAACAGTGATATCACATTATAAATGAGTGGGACCAAAGCCAAATTGAAGATATACATGTTAGGAAGCACTCCATCAAATTTCGTGTTCATAGGATAAGGGATGAGCATTTAACAACACATGTACATTTGTCACTCATAAAACAAACCAAAATTGCTAAACAGCAATCAAAAATCCAAATCAAATGGAAAATGGATCAATTAAATCCACAAAAATTCATGGTGAGACCTAACATATAAATTGTATCTCATGCAGAAAATCAGGGCCATAGGCCTAGGGGAAGCATGGAAAAATAATTCATGAACTCAGCCTAGCATAATGTGACACATATTGTCACACTCAAATTAAATAAATCATATCTCACAAACCAGAGGTCAAAAAATCACAAATTATATGTCAAAATCTCCAGATATGAGTCAAGAATCATCATATGAAATTTCAATAAATTTGGAGCTAGCATGATTATTTGGTGATTAAAATGGTGAAACATATGAATATTGCACACATGTCAAACATCAATATACCATTCAAAAATTCTACCAGGCACAACTTACACTACTATGCCTAAAAAAAAGTAGACAAAAAATGGAGTCTAACAAAAAAAGTCCCAAATTATTTGGATTAATATTGGATTTTATATGAATTTTAGAAGATTTATAATATTATTGAAATAATTATTTAATTGTTAAATGAATTAATTAATTAATTGTACAGTGGATGGCATTTCCGTAAATCTATGAGCCAAGCCAAAAACGACACTGTAGCGTCATTTATGTGGTGGCAGCGTCTCATTGGCTGGATTTGGTGGGAAACAAAAATTTGAAAAATGCCATGCACAGAATGGATCTACACGTAACTTTTCCAGAATTTTTTGGCTTCTTCATCGCGGTTCACGTTCATCATGCTAGCTACGGTTACGAACTTTTTGCAATAAAAATACACATGCGATATACCGTTGGAACCGGTGTTCGACGTAGATCATGAATATGCTAACGAAATCATCCAGAAGTTAACGCACAAAAAGATTCGATCAAAAGAAGTTTTGACGTACAACCTTTAAATCAAGATATCTTGATGATTACTCGATGAAATCGCATGGTTCAAGCGGCAATACACTCTACATTCTACGCACTACAAGATGCATACAACAATTTCAACAATTAGAAGGTTCGAAAATCTCACCTTCTTGAAGCACAGTGTGGAATCTTGACGTGTTTTGATCCAAATCTTGAAAACAGATGGAGGATAATGATTATGAAGGTGTTTGGTGAAGAATTCGCAGCTCAACCGTGCATAATCATGAAGAATTTTCCACTTGCCATTGATGCTCAAGGTTTTGCAACAGTTGGAATTTGTACGTGTTTGGCTTCAATCTCCACAAACAGAACTTCAATCTTACCTACACATGAAGATTCAAACAAAAACTTGCAAGAACAATGGTGAATTTTGAAGAAATGGTGAAAAAATGCTTATGTAAAAAATGTGAAAAATGGAGAAAAAGTGAGAGAATTTGGAGATTTTTTGTGATGAATCTGAAATTGTGATTCTTTCCTTGAATTCTGTTATAATTAAGCTTATATATGATTGCCTAATCCACTCTTAAATCATGATTAGCCAAAAATGATAATTAGTGAAATATGCATATTTAAGCAATTTGGCCTTTTTGCCCTTGGAGAGTTCCATGCAATGTAACAGTGATTTTTCAATTTGAACAAGTCACAAATTTCATTTAGAAGCTATTGGAATTGGTCCCATGCCAAAATTCCATGTACTTTGAAAGTTGGACCATTTTGCCCTTGCATTTTAATTGGTTCACTTAAAAAATGACCTTTTTATGTGAAGGTTTTTGGCAAAATGTGATGATGGATTATGAAAGTACATATTAAATGTGGTTTGCTCAAAGAAGAACCATCCAATTTGGCCATTCCATGTGCAAGTTATGCCACTTTGAATTCGGGCATTTTCTGAAATTGATTTGACCATAATTTGCCAACCACACATGGGAATTGAGTGTTCTTGGACTTTTTGGAATGGCAAGAACAAGATCTTCAATTTTCATGTTGGACAAATTTTGATTTGAAGCTTGGTTCATGATGTAATTTTGGGGAGAGAAACTTTCCATTTTTGGCAGGTGAGAATTACAGGTCCTTTCCATTTTGGGAAACTTTTTGTCTGACTTCAAATCCTTCAACCTTGATCTTTGAAATGCCAAATGAGGCTTATATGGACATGAATGAGACATTTCCAACCATCTCACACCTTCAAATTCCTGATTAAATGCACAGTTGACCACAGTTGACCATAGTTGACTTTTCTAGGATTTTGGTGGACTGAGCCGTGTTCTGATGAATTCCAAGCCTCTTTCAATTGAGATCTTGATTCCAAATGACATCACAAGTTAAATGAACTCTTGATGGATGATCATGGTGCCCAAATTCTTCAAGAATGGTCACCATCTAGCTCAATGGCTGATTTTATCTATTTGACTGATGATTGCTTCAGCTGCAAGAAACAAGGTTAGATGACAATATTTTTGTACTTTTTGGTTAGATAACAAATGAAAAACAATGACATACAAATGCAATACATGCTTGGTGATCAAGAATCACACTCACAAGACACCCACCCACTAGGAGGGAAGCTAGGGTATGCAATGATCCTTGAGGCCATGATATGATATGTTATGGGCCATGAGGGATCTTAGGGCCAAAATTGGGGTCTGACAATGACAAAGTCCAATTAGGGAAATGTCAACCTTTTTTGGTAGAGACAAAATACATTAACCTAGGGCATTGAAACATTATGAATTATTCATTATCATTCATACATTGTACATTGAGATATTTTGTAAGGGAGAAAACAGAGTTTTCTCTTCTTTAACATTCTGCTTTGTAACAATGGTGATGAGGAGCTAAATCCCTTTTGTCAAGATTGGAGGTAGTAGCTATTCTCATCTGTTTATGTATTCACTTTGATTTATATATTTGATAAAGATTGTTGATGTATTGAATACTGTTTTTGCCCTAAGTTGAAAACCAGATTTGAGTAGTTGTCGAGAGAGATTACTTGAGTTTAGACATAAAACAGATTTTCAAGTAGTGAATAAGTTGTAGAGATAGATTTATTCATTACTCTTCTTTGGTATTAAACATTAAAGATTGCTATATTGATAGTTAGGTGGAGAGATCGTCTAAGGATCAATATAGTGATTATCACAATATCATTTAGACATAAATGACTTTGAGAGGATACTTGAACATCATCAATAATCTTGAATCTATTTATTTATCATAGGGAAACATAAACATTTGAAATAGTGAACTCCAATCTTGCCAAGCCTTTATATTTGACTAAAACCATTTCATAGTTTTTGTTAACATTTATTAACAAGATATTTTTCCAAACAAAACAACCCTATTACTTTCTAAACTTATAACATTTGAATTATAGAACGGCGGTAATATTACCCAATCTCTGTGGATACGATACAAAAATATTTGCCGAAGATATACTTTTCAACACATGGCACCCCAAAATGTATGAACCCCACCTCCCAAAAAGAGAGGGTTCAAGGGACTAGGCTCACCAGGTGTTATGGACTGGAGGTACATCGGCCCGTGATCCTTCCACTGTCAAGAGTAGGAAGTGTTCGCTGCTCTGTGAAACCAGCCTCACGTTATACCCTCCTGTCTAAGACACACAAGACAGGTGCCTTCGCACAAGTATTTAAGCATTCATTACTTTTTAAGGACATGGCACCCCAAAATGTATGAACCCCACCTCCCAAAAAGAGAGGGTTCAAGGGACTAGGCTCACCAGGTGTTATGGACTGGAGGTACAGCGGCCCGTGATCCTTCCACTATCAAGAGTAGGAAGTGTTCGCTGCTCTATGAAACCAGCCTCACGCTATACCCTCCTGTCTAAGACACACAAGACAGGTGCCTTCGCACAAGTCTCATGGGTCAACTCACAACTTGGAGCGGGCAGGCCAGCATGGTGCAACCACCAGACCAACTTGTTAAGCCTTAGCCATGTTCCATCACCTTATTGCCCCCACATGGGTCACAAGCTGGCGCTACTCAGCTCAGCGAACTAACTAGCATATCAGACATTTATAAACACTTACTTGTGTGATGTTCTAGCCAACACGGGACTTAATGAATCTAGAATGGTGTAGTATTAAGTTAGAACATGCTTTCTTAAATGTTGTGGTTGATGTTATAATACATATATAGGACTGAATTAGTCACAACATATATAGAAGGATTAAATCTATTCAGAAAGTTATACGCAAACTAAATACACTCAAAAAAATGATTCAAAACCAATGTAGTGAAATGCATACCTGGTTTAGCTTAGAGTATCAACAATCAACATTATAACTTTTGAGTGTTGCTGCTTCATTTTCTGGCTTTTCTCTAATGCTTCCTAATATTTAGCATCCCATCGGCATCTTCCATATTCACTGTTTGTTTGTTATAGTTGGCTTACTAGCATACTTTAAATCGTGGTTGCAGTTGCGGTTATGCTGCAAACTTTTATATGGCAGGAAATTACGGCCAATGCGATGTTGCGGATACCTCAAAATACTTTTATGCTGCATCTATAGTTCCAGAATGCAATATAAAATCATGCTTAATATATATTATGGATATGTATTTCTTGCAATTATGAAATCACATAATTGACAAAGTCATGCATTTTTTACCATCTGATCAATCCGATGTCTCACATCCAACCTTGTATAATAGATTCGATTACGGCAAATGCAGACCAGCTGGTCTTAATTAATTTAACAATCTAGATCGTATGATTGCAGCACATGAGGGATTTCCTGACTACAGGGGTTCGAACCCACAAATGCTTATAATAAAATGTCACGAATAATGATTGTGCAAATAAAACATGAGATACTTTTAAAACTAACAATAGTATATTGAAATTTCTTGTGGAAAGCATTATCAAAACATACCAGGAGTGATATAACCATGTGTACCAGTAAAAAAGCTATAACCCATCTGAGATTTCTCAGCAAACCTTGCAACACCAAGATGTTGCTATGAATAACAAGTGGAGAACAATCATGGTGCAAATAGAAAATCCTTTTTGCACCTCCCAATGCAATTTATACCTGTGATTCCAATCCCAAGCAACTTTCTCGTCTTACATATTTCTACGAAGAGCTTCAAAAAGATTACCATTTGGCATATACTCAAAAACTAAAAGGTTGGTTCCTCCTTTAAAAAGCCAGCATAGAGTTTAAGTATATTTCTATGCCTGATTTTCCCTAAAATCCTCATTCCATCACCTTCCTCTAGTTGCTTCACAACCACTACCGTCCCATTTTTCTTTAACGCGACTTGATAAACCTTTCTGGTACCACCATGGCTGATTAAATTATCTTCATCCAAATGACTATTCATCAGCATCAATATCCACTTGGTGAAAATATGATAATTTCCTTTTTTTAATTGCTTCCTTTTGACATTTCTGTAACTTATTTGCTCTTCAAATCATGACGTTCCTACAGATCAAACCACGGCGATGAAGATAACAACATTGATCAAGAGCGTTGCATGTTTATAACCAAAGAGAATGCTTCTATGATCATGATCTTCATCATAACTCTTAAAAACATAATTTATTGAAGTTTTTGGAATTTTCTCAACACATAAACCTTTGTTTCCAAACAAAGCTTTCTCTCCACCAACAAAAACAACAATGTGGATATTGAACATTTTGATTCAGTCCAATCTCAAACATTATGGATCAAACATAAAGTATATTGTTTTAATTTTCAAAAAAGAATTTTGAAGTTCATAAATACAAAATGACACCTCATGTAATGTACAATTACTTGATCATACAATCTTCACTAAATTAGGCCTCCAATTACCTATATGATACCACTAATCTTAAAGTGTACCAAAGTCATGTTCAAAATGTTGAGATTAATCATCATTATAATGAATGTGATTATTGACCATTAGTCGTGACTATAGGTGAAAAGTCATTTAAATAGTTAAATGGATTCTTTGAAAAGCTTATAATGCATCATTAAAAGTAGCTAAATGGATTATTTTAAAAGCTTATAATGCATTATTTGAGATTTGAGCATGATATGATATCACTAATCTCAAAGTACCAAAGTTCAGAGGTTATTCTTATAAAAAAATATTAATGCTAATATCAAACTCCACAATCATAAGCTCAAAGAGAGAATAAGAAATTACAGCTCTGTGGCATTACATAAATAAGTATCACATAAACAAAAAAATAATACAATGCTCAAACCATGTCCAAGTAACATTACCATGCAAACTCTTTTCTATTCCAACTACTAGTGGCAAATTGGATGGACCAGATAAGAGGCTTGAATTTCAAGCCTCTCATACATGTCTTGGGGTCAGAGTGAATGAAAGAAGCAACATATAACAAGCTATTGAGCTGTGATATTGGTGTTATTAAAAGTATTGATGGAAATGGACAATTTTATTGATCATAAGTTTCTTATATATCATACTAGTACATAAAACATGATCCTGCAAAGGTGGCAACAAAAAAATTGAGACCTATAATTAACTACAAAATATACATGGCGAAATCAAATGTGATGGAATCATATTGCTCAATCAATTCCTTAGAGCTAAACCGATTGTTTTCTTGTGTCTACGTAGAGGAGTTATTTCTTATTAAATATTCCAAAAATTGATTTGATGGCATTGATGGCGTTCTCGTTGATAAATGATTCATCGAATCTTTTCAATAATGGGTCGAATTCCGGGGATGCCCTTGCATTTGCAAGGTCAGGATCAGTTCTGATTCTCTGTTAAACAACAACAGCATTAGGCAGCTTATTTAGCAACAAATATGATATTATAACTTGTAGAGTTAAAGTCTTCAAAACCAGATTTTAGAGCTTCTTCAAGTGTAGAAAGTGCCGCTTGAATCTGTTTTAAAAATGTATTATTGTTTAGGTTTAAATACATAGAATGTGTGGAGGATCTTTTGTAAAAAAATAAAAAGAGATGAAACAGACGGTGTTTCATTGTGTGATTCATATTTTCTGAACTCCCATTGTCAAATTTCTTTTCTAGTATGAACCATGAACCGAAAAAGTGATGGTTCAAGGGGCTAGACTCACTAGGTTTTAGTGGGCTGATGGTGCAGCGGCCTGTAATCCCTCCACTGTCAGGAGTAGGAAGTGTTCGCTGCTCTGTGAAACCAGCCTCACGCTATACCCTCCTGTCTAAGACCAACAAGACCCATGCCTTCGCACAAGTCCCGTGGGTTAACTCATAACTTGGAGTGGGCAAGCCAGCATGGTGCAACCACAAGACCAACCTGTTAAGCCTTAGCCATGTTCCATCACCTTGATGCCCCCACATGGGTCACAAGCTGGCGCTACTCAGCTCGGCGATCCAACTAGCATGTAAGACATTTATAAACACTTGCTTGTGTGATGTTCTGTCGCATCCTGCGAAAAACAACCGGCAAGACTCAAATAAAAACACAACACAGAGCCGCCACTACGCGTTATTTATCCCAAGATAGGGAAAGGAAACGCTCAGAGAAACCTGGAAAGGAAATGGTCTTGCGACCAAAGAGAAAGGGTAAGGGAGTCGGTTACGCAAGGGGAAGGTATTAGCACCCCTCACGTCCGTCGTACTCGACGGGATCCACGTTCTAAGAAAGGAAAAGGTTACTAAACATCACACACACAGGGAACGCAGGTGGGGTTAGAAGAAGGGAGCTCGATAGGACGTCGCATCCTATGCCTACATATCTTGTCTGGAACAAGAATCAGAGCCACTGTAGTTCGGCTTACGCACGCCAAACAACACAAAACGCACAAACAGATGGCAAACATGGAGCCCGACAACCACTTGATGGAATTACGTCAGCATCCGAACCAAAACACAACCAAAACGGCAAACGTGGAGCCCGACAGCCAATTATTGGACTTACGTCGGCATCCGAACCAAACACACAATCAGATAACAAGTAAACACACGCAAAAAAGAAAAAGGTTGCCCGGAGTGGTCTCGCACGACCACCTGTAACACCCCGATTAAAATAAGAGAATTATTTAAGTGAGTTGATATTATTTTATTAATTTAATTAAATAAATTGGATTATTGGATTATTATTATTATTATTTGGAATAATAATTATTATGGGAAAATATATAAGTTGGAATTAAGAGAAGAGTCTTATTTTTTGGAACAGAAGAGTTTTCACGTGAAAAGTTGAGAAGCTGCAGAGAAGAGAAAAAGGGCAAGAGAAAAACTGAAGAGCACGGTTGAAGAACGGAAAAGCTTAAAGCTTGAAGCTTAGAGATTGCCGGATTATCTCAGGTAAGGGGGGTTTATCGTCGTTTAATGGGTATTATCGATTAACATGTAATGGGTAGTGATAAGCTGTTAATTTGACCCTAATTGGGATTGTGGATGCTGAAATATTATGATGAATAAGTTGAATTCAAGCTGAAATTGGATCTGTATTTGAGTGTATCGTGAAATTCTGAACGTATCGCTTTTTACGGGTTTGGAATCGGAGGTCCGGAAGTCCTCCAACGGCGGAAAATGCGGAAACTCTGCATTCTGCCTTGTGTTAGCGCAGGAACTGCTGTTTCGCCTGCGTTAACCGGTTAACCCAGGGTGTTAACCGGTTAACACTGTTATAAATTGAGAAAATGTTGAGTTTTGCCTGCGTTAACCGGTTAACCTATAGCGTTAACCGGTTAACACTGTTGCGTTTTGCCTGGAAGTGTAATTTTCCTGCGTTAACCGGTTAACCTATAGTGTTAACCGGTTAACACTGTTGCAGTGGGAAAAATAGTTGATTTTTATGTTGTAAATGCAATTGGTAGCTGGCCTATTGTAGTTAATTGTGATGAATAAAATTGTTTGGTTTATGTTGTGAAATGTTGATGCAAATATGTTGAAAAGTTGATTATAAGTTGTTTTGTCGAAAATATTAAGTTGTAGGCTGATGAGCCAAAGTTGATTTTAAGTTGCTTGTTGAAAATATTAAGTTATAGGCTGATGAGCCAAAGTTGATTATGAGTTGTTTTGTTGACAAGCTGTTGTGTGGCTGTTATTATTATGTTGTTGAACTTTCAAGTCGTACATGACATATACATTCATATGCATTAAGTCGGAGCTTTGTCTCACACCACGTTGGCCTGGATTGGCAAAATTATGGGGCTTTTGCTCACACCACGTTGGCCTGGATTGGCAAAAAAAATTTTAAGTTGAAAGTTGAAGGCTTATGCCTTGATGCCCACTAAACTGGCAATGATTTTAAGTTGGGAGTTTTACTCCAAATGGTACCACATGCATGAAGAGTCGAGTCTTATTGAGTTGCATTCTATGTTGTTATTGAGTTGCATTGTATGTTGTTATTGAGTTGTAATTACGTTGTGATTGAGTTAATGTGCCGTTACCGAATGCATGATATGATTAGGGTGATTAACGTGTGGTATTACTTAACATAACATGATAATTTATAATATTTGTTATATCGATCGAGGAACTCACCCTTACATCTATTTTTCAGGTAACGAGCAGTGAGTGATTAGAAGCTAGTGCTTGAAGTCTAGTGTGGTTTTAGTGGGTCATGCTCTGATAGATGTAACATCGGGACGGGATGTTTTAATTGTTGAATAAATGTTAATTTTAAGCTATTACAGATGTTGAATGTTTCTATCCGCTGCGAATTTTTAAAGGAGTGTTTATGTTGAATTAAATAATGAGCATGACTGATTTTATGGTGAAAAATGTGAAGAAGTTGTTATGTGACACCCTTGAGTTGCAATATTTACTCTGATATGTATGATTTATTTGTTGTTGTCTTAATTAAATATTTGTGATATTAAGAAGGGTGTTACACCACCTGCCTACATACCTCGTCTGGAACAAGGATCAGGGCGATGTAGTTCCCCTTAAAGGGAAAGAAAATCTAGCCAGAAACCAGGGGAAGACACACTACCAGGGAGCTGGACTCGAGCCTAGTGTTGTCATGCATCGTTACCCTACGTTCAGGTTTCTACCTACTTGCACCATTGCAAACTAATCCTATCCAGGAAGAAAGCAAGCATACAAGCATACAGGCATCATACAAGCATTTCAAGCGAACATGTCAAACAAATATTCACAAAGCACACACTATAACCAGTCAAGTGGGCTCAAACAATGGGTTTGACTGCCGAAGCAAGTCATCTGTACAGGGGTATTATTCGCTCTTAACCTTGCCATTACGAGGCTAAGGTGAAGCAGATGAAAAGGTGAAGTGAGGATGAGACCTCACAGCTCTTATCCCTGACCAGGGAGAGCTTCTGACAAAGGAGCGTGGGTCCAGAATGGAGGGACCCTTCTATGCTCAAAGACTCTGACTCGATTGTGCAACAGCACGAGATCTTGGGTTTGTGTCCCAATGCGTCAACACACAGCAGTGTGAGCAAAGGGACGACTCACGGGATAGTGGGGGATAGATTGCATATCCCTTGGCTTCCACCAATTGCCTCATAGAGGACTTCACCTGCTTAGGCACAATATTAAACAATCACAAGCATCACCTCTTAAGGAGGACTTCAGACATTTTGCCCGGCCAAATAACAAACCGGGTCTCCAGACTACATGAAGAATAGAAGTCCTACCTCAAATGGTCTAAACAACCAAGCAGCAGCTAGCAAGCAAGTTCTTAAAAGAACTAGAAGCGACTAAATGTACCTGAAAACAATCAAGTATCATCAGTGCTCAAACAGACAAACATAAACAGCAAATAGTCAACCAGTCAAACTATACAAGCTAATGCACACAAAGGCAAGCTATGAGCTCAAGCCCAAACTTCACAACCTACAAAACAAAGTTATGTTAGTGTACAAACATCAAACAAACTCAATTGAATTAACTTGATTCAATCTCCTTGAGCATTGTGCTTTTTATCCTGAAAAATCAAGCAAATGTGAGAAACTGGACCACTAGGCCAAGCCTAGGGTCCAAAAGGAAGAAAAAAGTCTAAACAGCAAAGGATTCTCAACCAAACTCAAATTAACACAAATAGAAAACCAAAGCAATTGATCCCATAATTATATCATTTACCATATTCATCTCATGACCAAAACAAGCCAAACTAGGTCAAATGTAACACCAAACATCCAAACAGAATGACTTCAACCAAATCCATATCAAAACAATTCCAAAAATCCTCAAATAATTTACACCTAAACAGGACATATTCAAGGTACAGCATGTCAATTTTTAGCTCAATTGGACAAAAGGAACTATGTCAATGAAAATCAAGAAAAACAGACACAAATATATAAGCCAAACCATAACATCAACACATGCATTCACTTCAAAAAATCATAAGTCAATGAAAACAGTTAAGAAATGAATGGGACCAAAACAGGGATGTCCTACAATGTGTTTACAACCATCATACCAAATTTCATGTTCATCTAAAACCATATGAGCATTTCATAAAGATAATACCAATCTATGTCACACAAGCTTGCACATTTGACCAACAGAGATGAAAAATATCAATCAAATTGAAAATGACACATAAAAATCCAGAAATATTCAAATAGCATCTTAACATGTTAATGATCACACATATAAAATTTCAAGTCATTTCAACAAACCTAGGTCATGAAAATAAATCCAGCAAGTTGACCTAGCTAGGTGTGACACAAATTGTCACACCTAGATTCAAAAATTCATAACTCAATCACCAGGTATCCAAAATTCACAAAATTTACATGTAAATCACCAGAAACATGTCTAGAATCACCACAAAAATTTTCAAGAATTTCTTTTAGAGCATGAGGATTTCACAATAGGAATGGAAAAATGTGTCAAAAATACATACATGTCAAACAACCCTAGGTCAAACCTAATTTTTACCATGCACAATTTCTAAAATTATGTCCATAAAATTCTACAGGGAATTTGGAAACCATAGAAAAAATCCTCATATTTTTCTGATCATTAAAATATTTTTTATGAATTTTCTAAGGTTTATATGAATTTTTAATAATTATATGGAATTAAATTAATTAATTGAAGGTTTTAATGGCAATAGCGTAATTCTCTCTTCCCAGACCAAAACACGGTTGTTTCAATTATTTGGTGGTGGCATGTGATTGGCTGAAGCTGGGCGCGCAAACACGATTCAAACGCGGCAAGGCAATGGAACAGGATCGAAGCAGAAAATTTCCAGAAAACTCGTCTTCCTCACCGCGTTTGTGTTCATCCAAGTCCAACATTGGTTTTACTCATTTCTCAACCAAATCTCACAAACGGATATGCGTTGGAATCGTCTCAGTGCATAGATCATGAATATATAACCTAATCAACCTAAATCTAACTGTATGAACCGGATCGATCATTTAAAGTTTCGCATATCAAGCTTCGAATCAACATAACTTTCTCTACACTAATCCATTTCTAAAACTAATCACATCATGATAACCTACATTCAACGCTCTTCAAAACGCATACAACAATTCATCAAATCATGAGTTTCGATTTTGAAGTACCTTGAGTTGGCAGTGAGGAATCGTGATGAATTTGCTTGAGAAAGTCCAAAACAGATGTAGTAGAAGCTCCAAGAAGTTGAATGCAATGCTCAGGTTCGATTGATTTTGCTCCTAGTGCACGAAATTCTCAAAAGCCATGGATGAACCAAACTTGGACAGTTGTGAATTGGTGAGTATTTGATGTTGAATTCCAGAAACAGTCCAAGAAGATGATGAATCAAGATTGGATCAACAAGAATTTTCGAGTTTCATGGAGAATTGGAAGAGTTTGAAGGATTTTGGTGTTGTGTGTTCTTGAAGAATTTTCAGAAATTGGAGGGAATTTGGATTGTGATTTGTGAAATTGTGATTTTTGTTATGAATTAGTTAGGATTAAGAATATATACTTCCAATTAATCCACACTTAATCACCTTAATTAACAAATTGGAAAGTGATTAGCAAATGTGTCATTTTCAAGCCAAGGGCAAAAATGTACTTTCATATGCCAGCCAATGCCAGCTCATTGACAGCTCACACAAACCCTAAACACCTGTCATGAGCTGTTGCCACTTGTTTCATGTTCATTGGATGAGTATTTTGCATTTTCCACATGTGATGGCACTTTGTTCATTTTTCCAAGTTCATTTCAAAAGCCAATTCTCAAACCACAAGGCCTTGGCATGTTATGAGTATTCCAACAATTTTCAAATGCTATTTGTGAGGTGTTGCAAAAATCCCCATTCAAAAATTCTCATTATTTCTCAAGTTGGACAATTTTGCCCCTGGTTCTTTTAACTGTACAGTTGAAATTTGACTTTTTGCATTGACCATTTTTGAAGAAATCCAATTATGCACCATGAAAGTACATGTCAAATGGAGTTTGTGCATATAAAGAACATCCAATTTGGACACTCCATGTGGAAGTTATGCCCTCCTGATTATGGGTCATTTTTGAAATTCACTGGACCATAACTTGCCAACCATACATGGGATTTTCAAGTTCTTGGACTTTTTGGAAAGGTGAGAACAAGATCTACAACTTTCATGTTGAACAAATTTTCATTTGAAGCTTCCTTGGACATGTAATTTTGAGGTCAAAAACTTTCCATTTTTGGAAACTTCTATTACAAGTCACTTTCTATTTTTGGCAGTTTTTGTCTGACTTGATTTTCTCCACTCTTGAGCTTTGACATGTCAAATATCACTTGTTCCAACATGAATGAAGTGTATCCAACTCATTTTCACCTCCAAATCCATCAGATCATGTACAGTTGACCACAATTGACTTTTTCAGCTGACAGATGAATTTGGCAATGCATTGATCCAACTGAGCTCCAATCTTCTGATAAAATGGCTCAAGGATGAAACCCTAGCCTCAATAATCTCCATACAATCATAGAAAGATCCTCATCTCCATTGTAA
This sequence comes from Lathyrus oleraceus, assembly GCF_024323335.1. Classification (NCBI taxonomy): domain Eukaryota; kingdom Viridiplantae; phylum Streptophyta; class Magnoliopsida; order Fabales; family Fabaceae; genus Lathyrus; species Lathyrus oleraceus. The sequence continues at coordinate 111,501,165 of NC_066585.1, forward strand.
ACCCCATCTCCTGATCATGCCCTGATTGGCCCAATGCAACTGATTAGGGTTGACCAGTGGTCAAAACCCTAATCTCAAGGAATCCTGCTTCAACACTTGATGAAATCAAACCATGATGATGATGATGAATCATTGTAATCAAGATGAAGACCAATATCTTTTAAGCATCATGAAACCCTAATTTGGACCTCCACATCCTCAGATGATTGCTGACCAGTCCCATGAAACCCTAGCTTGCACTTTGACTTCCTCATCTTCTGACCAAGACTTGAGAGAATGACTTGCACCATGTAACCACATGATATGCAATATGCAATGCCTAATGACCTAAAAATGATATGCAATATGTTAAGCTAGTCCCAAGAGAGGAGGGCAAATTTTGAGGTGTTACAGCTGCCCCTATTCAATCCACTGTGAACCTGTCGATATGAACAGCCTCGGCTTTCAGATGATCAGGATGAAGAGTGATTGAATACCAAGAACAAACGAACAATTTGCACTCTGATGGGAAAATAATTAACAACGCCTGTCAGAATCGGCGAAGAAACAATCTTGAAGAAGAATCCGTCTGGTACGGAGAAAGTCAGCCTAATCACCGAAACAGGAACGTCGACCTGGGTACCAAAATAAATGGTAACACAGGGATAACCATGGCCTGAACACCACTCATCCGCTCGGGATTATATTTCTTTTTTATTTCTTTATGCTTTTCTTGAACCCCGAAGTTTTCTCTATTTTTCCATTTTCTTGAACCCCAAAATTTTCTCTATTTTTTATTTTCTTGGACCCCGAAATTTTCCTGCGCAAACGATCCTCGGATCACCGCATTTGAACCCCGCTCTCCTATTTGCCAAATAATGAACCCCATTCTCCGATTTGAACCCCAGTCGCCTAACGATAACTCGCGATCGCCAATATGAACCCCGTTCTCCAGAAAATGCTGCAACATCTCCTTTTCTCCATTTGAACCCCAGAAAATACCTCAGTATCTCCTTTTCTCCATTTGAACCCCGATCTCCAATCTCTCGTGATAATTCCGCTGGCAACGTCGGAAATAACACCAAACACCACTCTGAGGGCGACATGTCAGAGGGTATACCTTCACAAAGGAAGGTAGCATGTGTATCTCTTCCTCAGAAGACACCTATAACGACCTCCATTGGCCTCAGCCAGAGTCTAAGGTGACACATGAACAGAAGATAATCCTAAGGACCTCATCCCGGATACAATCTTCAACTCCAATCTTCATTTGAACCCCAGAAAATACCTCAGTATCTCCTTTTCTCCGTTTGAACCCCAGAACATGCCTCAACATTTCTTTTCTCCATTTGAACCCCAGAACATGCCTCAGCATATACTCTTCTCTGATTGAACCCCGATCTCCAGAAAATGTCGCAACATCTCCTTCTCTCCATTTGAACCCCGGAATCGCGCTGATCGCGTAACGTCTTCTGATATCATTTCCATCTCTGTCCGACGGAAACATTTCCTCCAATATCGCACTACTGGGGAACACTGCGGATCTGACGTCATGATACTAGACTCCTCAGAGTAACATCTTCACCATCCGATGCACCAAAACTTCAAGCGGTAACCACGGCTCGAATTGTGCTGAACGCCAAACATTTCCCATCTCTGCTCAACGGAAAACAATTACTCCAGTATCGCACTACTGGGGAATATCTTTGATTCAATCACGAGGCTAAACTCCTCGGAGTAACACCTCTTCACCTTTGGGAAAAACCATTTCTCGAACAGTAACCACGGTTTGAGACTAGCTTATGCTGGCAACATGATGCATGATTGATTTTCTCTGCGTAATGCTCCATAATTATGGAAATGCTACGCGCTTTATTATTTTTCTATGCAACATGCTATGCTATTTTTTTCATGATGAATGTATAAAAAGGCATCCCCCTCAAGGGACTCTTCTGAGGAGCACGAGACGTTCTGCTGAGGAACTCGTCAATACTCCGATTCCGCCCTGCTGGGGATAAGCACTGCTGCTGGGATAAGGCAAACCTTGCTGGGGAAGAACCTCCTTTGCACCCAATCCACTCGAGAAACTGCTGGGGATACGCACCACCAACACTCTGTGGGGATACAACAGTCTTTGACTTGCTAGGGATATCAATCCTGACTCCGCTTCGGGAAACCCTCACAGATACCCAACGACTTCACTGGGGAAATGCTCACAGATACTCTGCTGAGAAACAGCAACCTCCAGGCTCATCTGGGGATGCACCACTCTATCACCTGCTGGGGATAACCATCCTGACCCTGCTAGGGAACCGCGTAATACTCCGCTAGGGATAACCCATGCAATCCATAGGTAGAATCAACTCAGCTGGAGGTGCAAAAATCCGTCCGCTACGGGAAACCCTCACAGATACCCAACGACTTCACTGGGGAAATGCTCACAGATACTCTGCTGAGAAACAGCAACCTCCAGGCTCATCTGGGGATGCACCACTCTATCACCTGCTAGGGATAACCATCCTGACCCTGCTAGGGAACCGCGTAATACTCCGCTAGGGATAACCCATGCAATCCATAGGTAGAATCAACTCGGCTGGAGGTGCAAAAATCCGTCCGCTACGGGAACTTGTCCAATCCACTGGTAGGATGAACACTGCTGGAGATATATTTCATTGAAACCCGCTCCACTCGGGGAATAGCAACCTTCTGACTAGGTTAGGGAAGTCCACAGACCTTGGATCTGCTGGGGAGTTGATCCTCACCACTCTGCTTGGGGACATAGCCGGGAAATGAGAAAAGTTGGTACAAAACACCCGTCGACTCGTCGAACCCTGGTATCCACCTCCCAATCTCGCATCAGCTTTCCACTTTTGAAAATTCCCAGACTCATCTGGACCTTTTCTGCTCCATCATCTTGTATTCCAAACCGCTCCGCGTCCGACGGAAAGCGTGCTCCTGGGAGTTATATAGAAATTTCAATCCTCCGACTTTTGAAGAGTCTTCTTGATGAATTCCAAAAGTCGTCGATCGTCTCGACGTCTCGCACTGCTCCTTTACCCATTCGTTCCTGATCGAACCCTGCGGGGAATTTCTACAAACTTTCTAATCTTCAGATTTTGAAGAGTCTTCTTGATTAAAATCAAGGATCGTCGTACGTCCCAACGTCTTCGCCATCCTTTCATTCGTTTGTTCCTGAGCGAACTCTCTGGGGATTTATTACAAAGCTTCCACATCACAACCTGCAAGTGAGTGAAAATATCTAACAGTTCCTGCAAAACAGATCGTTAGATAAAACCGTGCCCCAGGCGTGTCAAGATTTCAACACTTGGGTCACTCAACCTTCCAAATAAGATTTCAAGCTTTCAATCTCATAAACATGCATTGGAAGGAACCTGTATGTATTAAAATGCAAAGTTCTTTATCAAAAATAATCAGACGTTTTTGCAATCAAAGCGGTAATGAAAAACAAAAACAAAATTATTTGACTGAATATGCATTTTATTGATTGGAAAAAATGTGGCTCAAATTGAGCAATACAAAAGAAGCAATTCCTGAAAAGAGGTAATTGCACACAAAAGGAAAAATATATCCTAATGGCAATGTGAAACCCGTGATCTCATCGAGTTCCAACTCGGTTACACCCCATATGTCCTCAGACTCTCCACGCTTTCTGCCTTCTGAACAAGACGATTCCAATTGATCCCTACCGGGTATTATCCATGATGCTTTAACCAAAGCGAACGATCATGCCGGACGCAATTGTTCGTTTCAATCCCTCTTTTGCCTGGACCGCCCTTTCGGGTTTTCAGTCCACCGGAATACCCTTTTTTGCCCAAGTCGCCTTCTCAGGTTCTCGACTTGCCGGGTGTACATTTTTTCATTTTATCCCTAATTTTTGCCCGAACCTTTCTTTCTGTTTTTGGTTCGCCAGGATACCCATTTTTGCCTGGACTATTTTATTCTTTTCGTCCAGCGGGTCAATTATACGAAGTATTTTTTAACTGCGTCCGCATTCACAGGGGATGGAAAATCCTCGCCATCCATGGTCGTTAGCAACAAGGCTCCACCAGAGAAGACCTTCTTGACCACGAATGGACCTTCATAATTCGGCGTCCATTTGCCCCTTCGATCGTTTTGAGGAAGAAGGATCCTTTTCAGCACCATATCACCCACGTGATATACCCGAGGTCGTACTTTCTTGTCAAAAGCACGCTTCATCCTTTGCTGGTATAACTGCCCATGACAAATGGCTGCTAGCCTCTTTTCTTCTATCAGGCTCAACTCTTCGTACCGGGTCCTTACCCATTCAGCCTCTTGCAATTTCACGTCCATCAGGACTCTCAGAGAGGGAATCTGAACTTCAACAGGTAATACAGCCTCCATTCCATATACCAATGAGAACGGAGTTGCCCCAGTAGATGTGCGCACCGACGTTTGATACACATGCAATGCAAACGGCAACATCTCATGCCAATCCTTATAGGTTACCACCATTTTCTGCACAATCTTCTTTATATTCTTATTGGCTGCCTCAACCGCCCCATTCATCTTCGGACGATAGGGAGAAGAATTGTGATGTTCAATCTTGAATTCCCGACATAATTCTGCCATCATCTTATTGTTCAAATTAGAACCATTATCAGTAATGATTCTCTCGGGAACCCCATATCTGCAAATGATGTCTCTCTTGAGAAATCGGGCAACAACCTGCTTTGTCACGTTCGTATAAGAGGCTGCTTCAACCCACTTGGTGAAGTAGTCAATAGCCACTAATATGAATCTGTGCCCGTTCGAAGCCGTAGGTTCTATCTTTCCAATCATATCAATGCCCCACATAGCAAACGGCCATGGAGACGACATTAAGCTCAACGGATTTGGAGGCACGTGCACCTTATCAGCATAAATCTGGCATTTATGACATTTCCGCACGAAATTAAAACATTGGGCCTCCATTGTCATCCAGTAATAACCTGCTCTCAGCAGCTTCTTCACCATTGCATTCCCACTGGCATGGGTACCGAATGATCCCTCATGAACCTCTTTCATCAACTGGCTTGCCTCTGCATCATCAACACATCTGAGCAAGACCCAATCGAAATTTCTTTTATACAAAACCCCATCCTTATTCAGATAAAACACCATGGCCAACCTCCGCAGAGTCTTTCGGTCCTTTTTCGATGCTCCCTCAGGATACTCTTGCGTCTCAAGATAGCGCTTGATATCGAAATACCACGGCTTCTCATCATCAGGCGCCGTATCAACAGCAAACACATAAGCCGGTCTATCCAGACGTCCAACTTCCACACTGGGGAACTGATTCCACCTCTGCACCTTAATCAAGGCAGCCAGTGTAGCCAAAGCATCTGCCAAAGGATTCTCCTCTCTAGGCACATGATGCAACTTCACCTTGGTGAAAAACGTCAACAACCTCCTCGTATAATCTCGATACGGCACTAAATGAGATTGATGCGTATACCATTTTCCGTTAACCTGATTTATCACCAGAGCTGAATCTCCATATATGACAAGGTTCTTGATCCTCAAATCAATCGCCTCTTCAATTCCCAATATGCAAGCTTCATATTCAGCCACGTTGTTGGTGCACTCAAATGTTAGCCGGGCAGCAAAAGGAATGTGGGATCCTTTCGGCGTAACCAAAATAGCACTAACACCGCTTCCATTCACGTTAACGGCCCCATCAAACATCAGAATCCATTCGGATTCAGGGTCAGGCCCCTCCTCCGGGATTGGTTCCTCGCAATCTTTCGATTTGAGAAACATGATGTCCTCATCAGGGAATTCAAACTTCATCGGTTGATAATCATCAATGGGTTGCTGGGCGAGGTAATCAGACAATACGCTCCCCTTAATCGCCTTCTGAGAGGTATACTGTATATCATATTCTGTCAAAATCATTTGCCACCTCGCAACCCGTCCGGTCAATGCTGGCTTCTCAAAGATGTACTTGATTGGATCCATCTTGGAAATCAATAAAGTGGTATGAACCAGCATGTACTGCCTTAGCCGGCGAGCAGCCCAGACCAAAGCACAGCAAGTTTTCTCGAGCAGTGAATATCTTGTTTCACAGTCGGTAAACTTTTTGCTAAGGTAGTATATGGCATGCTCTTTTCGACCAGACTCGTCATGCTGCCCCAATACACACCCCATACACCCCTCGAGGACTGTCAGGTACAGAATTAACGGTCTTCCCTCCACAGGAGGCATCAGAATCGGAGGCTCCTGCAAATATTCTTTTATTTTTTCAAATGCCGCTTGGCAATCATCATTCCACCTGACCGTTTGATCTTTTCTCAACAATTTGAATATCGGTTCGCACGTGGCTGTTAGATGAGATATGAACCGTGAAATGTAGTTCAATCTACCTAAGAAACCACGAACCTCCTTCTCCGTTCTCGGTTCAGGCATTTCTTTTATTGCTTTTACTTTTGCAGGATCAACCTCGATTCCTTTCTCACTTACAATGAACCCCAGCAATTTACCGGACCGCACTCCGAACGTGCACTTGTTCGGATTCAACCTCAATCTGAACTGTCTCAGCCGGTCGAACAACTTGGCCAGATCTACCAAATGCCCCTCTTCTGTTTGGGACTTTGCTATCATGTCATCAACATAGCATTCGATTTCATGATGAATCATATCATGAAACAAAGTCACCATGGCCCTCTGATAAGTAGCACCGGCGTTCTTGAGACCGAATGGCATCACCTTGTAACAAAAAGTACCCCACGGTGTGATGAACGTTGTTTTCTCCATATCATCTGGCGACATTTTGATTTGATTATAGCCAGAAAAGCCATCCATGAAGGAAAACACCGAGAATTGAGCTGTATTATCTACCAACACATCAATGTGAGGTAGTGGAAAATCATCTTTCGGACTAGCTCTGTTCAGATCTCGGTAGTCCACACACATTCTCACTTTCCCATCCTTCTTCGGGACTGGCACAATGTTCGCAACCCATGGCGGATAATTAGTGACAGCAAGGAAACCAGCATCCCACTGCTTCTGCACTTCTTCCTTAATCTTCATCGCCATGTCAGGTCGAGTTCTGCACAACTTCTGCTTCACTGGAGGACAATCTGCTCGCAAAGGTAGCTTATGCACAACGATATCGGTATCCAACCCTGGCATATCCTGATAAGACCAGGCAAAGATGTCGACATACTCTTTCAATAAGGCTACCATTCTGCTCTTAACACTTTCCTCCAAAGCAGCCCCGATTTTCACCTCTTTCTTGACCTCGTCAGTACCCAAATTCACAACCTCAATCGGCTCTTCGTGCGGCTGAATCACCTTCTCCTCTTATTTCAACCACCTGGCTAATTCCCCTGGCAATTCACAATCTTCTTCGTCTTCTTCCTCAGCAAGATAGATCGGATTGTCGAAGTCATACAAGGGTGTAACAGGATTGTTATCAATGAGATCCGGGGAGGAATCGCATCTGCATGAATGTTGATTCATGCATTGCTTTAGAACCGGTGTGAGAAATTGAAAAGAAAAATGAAAACATTGCCATTTTTATTTGTTTTTATTTTTAAATTGCAAAAATAAATGAAAAACAAGGAACACCGCTTTTAATTGAAAAACATCCTTTTATTAATGATGCCAATTTGCAAATTTAAACATGAGGTGGCCCTTACAATGGACCATTACGTGTCGGGCAACACGCATGGCTTTCATGCATATAAAATGAAAACAAGAAAAATATTACTCTTCAAGCAGAGTGACCCGGATGATCTTTTCAGCCTTCCAGTTCTGGATTTCCATCCCTGGTGTGCACGACTTTATCCACTGGTCAATGTCGCAGTCGCTATCAGCATCTTCACTCATCATACAGATATGATCCGGATCCAGCATTCCGGCGCTTGTGAAGGTGACCGACGTACGACGTCCTCTTCCTTGCCCAGACGAGCCTCTGCCAGGCTGATATCCAACCCCAAATCGGTCTTTCTTCTCAGGGATCTCCATCGTTCTGCCCCAACCAGGAGCCTCTCCACTCTTGACCACTTCAGCAGCCTGCCTATATGAAGCGATAGACGGTTTCTCCTCTTCCTGCTTAGCAAACAGGGCATTCTCCACCTTAACGGTTTCGAAAGCCTGACTGGACGTCTCCCATTTTTCTCCATCCATCTCCACATATTTGAAAGAAGACAGGTGGCTGACAAAAATGTCCTCCTCTCCACAGACAGTGACGACTTGACCTTCCCAAATATACTTCAGCTTCTGGTGCAAAGTCGACGTAACTGCTCCCGCAGCATGAATCCATGGGCGACCCAACAGGCAACTGTATGCCGGCTGAATGTCCATGACGTAGAAAGTCGACTTGAACACCTCAGGTCCAATCTTCACTGGCAGCTCAACCTCCCCGAATACGGCCCGTTTTGACCCATCAAAAGCCCGCACAATCAAATCAGTCGGGGTCAAAATCAATCCATCACAGTTAAGCTTCCCCAAGGCCTTCTTTGGCAACACATTTAATGAGGAGCCGGTATCAACCAGCACATGCGAAAGCACGGCTCCTTTGCATTCCATCGCAATGTGTAGCGCCCTATTGTGGTTCCTTCCATCCACTGTCAGGTCCATATCCGTAAAGCCCAACCCATGGCTAGCATGCACATTGGATACGACCGTCTCCAGTTGATTGATAGTAATCTCCTGAGGAACATAAGCCTTCTTCAGAATTTTCAACAAGGCCTCCCTATGCCCCTCTGAGCTCAGCAGCAATGAAAGAATTGAGATCTTGGAAGGAGTCTGCTGCAAATGATCAACCAGTTTATACTCCGACTTCTTAATGATCCTCAAGAACTCTTCGGCATCATCATCAAATTTATTTTCCGACCCCGCAGGCGCCGGTGTCACCACAGGAGTATCACCATTATCCACCACAGCCTTTCCCTTTGCCCTGGCTAAAGCCTCGGCCTTTTCTCTTTTATCTTTTTCTTCCTCCCCTCTCCTCAACGCATCAGGAGCAAATAGCCTACCGTTGCGAGTGAAACCGCTGGGACCGGCATTATCCACCTTTAGCACGGTGGTTTCACTTGCAGATTGCTCTTCCACCTTCTCGCCGTTGCAATACACCTCCCCACCATAATGCCATGGCACGGCATCATCTTTGTCGTAGGGAATTGGCCCAGGTACCGTGATGGTAACTGGAGCCTCCTCACTAAGGTTCGACAAATCCACCGGATCATAATAGATTGTTATGGTGGAGACTTCTTCTTTTCCTTTATCAGCCCTCTTAATCAGGATAACCCCTTCGTCCATCAGCCCTTGGACACACTTCCTCAGAAGCTCGCAACCGTTGACAGAATTAGTGCACTCAGCACACACGTGACCGCAGCCCGGATAAACCCCAATCTTCAACAACTGCCTCTTGACCTCAGCCAGAGGCGTCTTCAGCTGATCAACATCAGACAACCCAACTCGATTCTCCGTAGAAATGGCATTCACCCCCCTTTGACCATGCGCAGGCATGGGATTTGCATTGACGTTGGGAGATGGTGCAAAATTAATTGCCTTGGAATCCACTAAATCCTGAACTGTGTGCTTAAAAGCTTTACAGTTCTCAATATTATGCCCAGGCGCACCTGAGTGGAACTCACATTTGGCATTCTCGTCATAGCTGGCTGGCCTTTGGTCAGGTCTCAAAGGTGCCAGAGTTCTGGTTTGCACGAGCCCCAAATCTTGCAACTTCTTGAACAAGAAAGCATAGGTCACCGGAGGTCTATCAAATTGACGATCCACAGCTCTGCCCCTGACCTGATAACCAACCCTTTGCTGCCTCTGTTGAAACGGTTGTCTCTGGTGCTGTTGCTGCTGTTGTTGCGGTGCAGATTGAGGCTCAGCAGGAATAGTTACCGCAACAGTGTGCTGGAAGTAACGGTCTCTACCGGGTCCACGTTGTGAATACACTGCACTGGTGTCTCCTTCCTTTTTCCTCTGCCCACCATTACCAAACGGTTTCTTCGATCCCGAAGAAGAAGAAGATGCATTACCCTGAATCTTACCCAGCTTCAACCAACTTTCTATCCTTTCCCCTGCCACCACAATGTCAGAGAAATTGGTGACAGGACAACCCACCATCCTTTCCGCAAACGGCCCCTGCAGGGTCCCCATAAACAGATCTGACATTTCGCGATCAACAAGCGGAGGTTGAACTCTCGCAGCCAGTTCTCTCCACCGCTGGGCATACTCCTTGAATCCCTCATTATGTTTCTGAGACATACCCTGCAGCTGGGTACGACTCGGAGCCATGTCAGCGTTGAACTGGTACTGCTTGAAGAAAGCATCTCCAAGATCCTGCCAATTCTTTATATCAGACGATTTCAACTTAGTATACCACTCCAGGGAACCTCCGGACAGGCTGTCCTGGAAGAAGTACATCCACAGTTTCTGATCTACCGTGTACGCAGAGATCTTGCGGACAAAAGCTTGTAAATGCGTCTCTGGGCAAGAACTCCCGTTATATCTGTCAAAAGTGGGCGCCTTGAACTTCTGCGGGATCACAATCCCCTCGACCAGCCCCATGTTAGACATATTCACCACCCCAGGCGTGGCATAACTCTCCAAGACCTTGATCTTCTCAGCCAGCAGCTGGATCTCCTTGTTCTGAGGTGGAGCACTATAAGGCACGAAAGGTTCATTCTGCATTGAGAACTGGTCAGCCTCCCTGTCTTCCTCCTGGTCTTCATCAAACCCATAAAACGGAGGCACAAAATTATCTTTCTGATTCTGCCCCGGTTGGCCACCAGCACCACCGAACCCACCAGCATTATTCACAATACCAACAATGGTCCTCTTTCCACCATCTCGAGACCCCTGCCCCTGGTTGGAGACTCCATCCAGGTTAACTCCGCTGTTTGCTGCAGAAGCCCGCTCGAGCTTTTCAACTTTATTTGCCAACGCCTTCTGACCAACTGCAAAGCCTTGCATGATGTTGATCAGCTCAGTCATTTTGTCTTTCAGCTCGAGAATATCTGCACTGGGAAGCTCCATGAGTCTGGGAGTATTGTGTCTGGTATAATATCTGTGAGGGCGTGTTGAGTGCAAAGGTACAGTTCTTCGAGCACGAGCAATGATTCCTGAAACAATCAAGCACGTTAGCAATTGATACCTGCAAAATAAAACACAGTTACTATGATCAATGCATGAATGCAGTGTCTATCCATATGAAGGACACTTCGTCTCTCGATCCTGGCATCATCGAGACAAATAATAATCAGGCATCAATATTCTGATATACAGTGTTTGATTTCATCGTGCAGATCGGAGATATGTGATTTAGCATGATACCCCCAACCATGTGTGTGCTTGTGTGAGTGCATACGATAAAGCAAATAAAGCTTGAAGATTGATCACTGAATGAAAAATCACCATCACATAACAAAAAGTGCACAACAAGTGCCATAGTCATACATCAAGCCAGATAAAATTCAAATACAATCCTCCAGAATCAGGAAAGAAATACAAGCAAGTGAATTCCGTCAACAAGCCTGACGGTAATCCAAAACAAATGAAAGATCTAACTGGATGAGGGTCCCACAGATGGCCCTATCTCATCTTCCATCCTTGCGAACTCTGCGGCGAACCTGAGCTCGGTGTTCTCCTGCTGCAATCTCCCCACTTCTTTCTGATGAATCTTCATCTGTCTGAAGTAGTGATCTCTCTCTGCCATGTAGTGATCTCTCTCGGCGGTGATCTTCAGATTCTCTGACTCTTTTGCCTTCAGCTTAGCCTCCCACTCAGCAATAATCCTCAGATTCTCTGACTCCTTAACCCTCAGTTTCGCCTCCCACTCAGCAATGAGGACTCGGACTCTGTCATCCCTCTGATCTTTCACCAAGATTTGCCTTCTCTTCTCATCTTCAATGACCTTCGAAGCTCTAGCCAATCTCTCTTTGGTGATGTCATGCTCCTTTGCTGAAGATGCCAAGGCCTGACTGACCTTCCCATAATAGGCAGTATCCATCTCAAAGCGCTTTGCTTCCAGGGCATGCCGCTTGTCTTGATCTTCCATCTTCCCCTTGAGCTCCTGATTAACCCTCTGAACCCGAGCAACACTCATCTCCAATTCCGTCTTCTCTGCGAGCAACTGATCTCTCTCCCGCTTCATCTCTAAGAACTCGTCCATACTGACAGTAGAAGGAGTCTCTTCAACCAACGGATACCAAGGATCAACCATAGGAAACGGTAGACAAGTAAGCTCCACTCTCTTACGAAGCCAATCATCGAATGGAGGAAAAGATCTGTTATTAGCTTTACCCCAGGAAACCTTACCTTTCCTTTGAATGCTACGCCATGCCTCAGCTACCTGCTTCACCCTGGCCTGATTACCCTCAACTGTGAAGTACACAGATTCCTGAACATCACTCTTATATGGTGGAAGCTCCAAAGCAAATCCCATCTGCCTCTTAAGAAGTGTCGGGTTATAATTAATGCAACCCTGAACTCCTATAAGCGGTACATTGGGAAAACCCCTGCAACTGCAAATGAAATCCTGTCCAACCCCACTACTGTGAGTCCAATCTATGTCTTTGGCCCTCAAACCCATCAGTTTGGTCGCCCAATTAACATTCTGGCCCAAAAGAACAAAAGCACCCTTAGACGACAAATAACCCATAAACCACTTGTATAGTAACTGAGCACAGCATCGAATCAATCCCCCACGCCTCTTCTCGTTCCGGTTATGAACCGAATAATAGACATCTCCAATCAAGATGGGAATAGGATTTCCTCGAATAAACAAGCGGATGGCATTAATATCCACGAAGTTCTTCTGGTTAGGAAACATAATGATCCCATAAATGCCCGCAGCAATCAGAGCACAAACAACTTTCCAGTTACCTAACTCTGCATGCTCCTTAGCCTTAGCCTCCAGGAAACTGAGATGAAAACCAGGTAACTTCCCCTTCTCTTTCAGATTACCCTTCACCATCTCCAGACTCAAATAAAGAGCACAGGACATCCCTCCAAGGTCGGGCTCTTCCTTGGTAGCATAGAAAGGCACCTGATCTCTGATCTGAATACCCAAAATATCAGCATAATCCTCCATCAACGGCCCAAGTACGTAATCTGGGAAGACAAAACACCTCAGCTCAGGATCATAAAACTGAAGAAGAGTATGAACGGCACTCCGGTCTCTATCAGTGAGTCTGAAAACCATCTTCAGAATCCCCCCATACGTCTCACGAAACAACCCCACATGGTCGGGTGCAATCAAAGCTATCATATCCTTCAACACACTGATATCTGGGTCGAAAAAACTGTAGGCAACATCATCCTTCAAACCGGGTCTTCTCATATCTGGGCAGAAAATCTCTCAACCAAGATCTCGATCAAAAGGGTCCCTGCATATGGGTAAACATGTGTTAGATGCAATTAATGCAAGATGTAATGATGCTGATGAATGAATGCAATGCGTTGCCATCCTCCAAGCCATCTGATCCTCTGCACTGAAACCTGGTTTCTGAACTGATCTTAACCATCTGAGGAAACTGTAACCACAAATCTGACCCACGGGTTCCGAAATAAACGGAAGACAGACACATCATCATCATCATCATCACCAAACTCTGATCAGATACCATAACCACTGAATCGGCCCGGGGAATCCTGAAATAAACGGATCCCCACTGATAAATAACTCGGCCCGGGGAATCCTGAAATAAACGGATCCCCACTGATAAATCTCGGACAGCACTCCGGCGTCACGGCAATAAACGACCATAAATCCGACTTATAAATATGACTCTGATCTACTGAACAACAAGTCACCATCTGAGTCACCATCTGAACATGCATCTGTAAGAATCACCCTCCCCTCACAGGTAAATTCTAATCAGGTCATCTTAAGGCGGATAATAGTCTCGACAATCGGGCAGAGATACTCAATGGGTTTGCCCTTTCGGGTGTGCCATTGTAGCTCTCCTGAGATCGTCTAAACCAAAGATCCGGGAAATGATCGGTCACCAGAGTCAACGGCTCAAAAAAGATAACCCAACCAAAGTGGAAAACCCCACTGGAAGAGCACTTCTCAGATGAACCTCGTCCGGCTTGTGGTATGTCACATCGCAACATCATGCCCAACCGACATGTGAGCGACGCGAGACCACGCTAATCCTAGGTGTATACTCGGGCCTGGGTTTTAGCCCCACTCAGAACACCCACCCCAAAACAGAGGAATCACCTGCACAGAGGACGGCAACATGATAGTATGATGCATGCAAATATTTATGCAAATATATACACTGGTTAGAATAATCAATGCAATAAATAAAGCAAAACAAGCAACCTAAACTAATCCTAAAACGCTAGGAAGGACTCGCTCAGGGAAGATGGACCAGCACAGGTCTACATCCAGAGTCCCCAGCAGAGTCGCCAGCTGTCGCATCCTGTGAAAAACAACCGGCAAGACTCAAATAAAAACACAACACAGAGCCGCCACTGCGCGTTATTTATCCCAAGATAGGGAAAGGAAACGCTCAGAGAAACCTGGAAAGGAAATGGTCTTGCGACCAAAGAGAAAGGGTAAGGGAGTCGGTTACGCAAGGGGAAGGTATTAGCACCCCTCACGTCCGTCGTACTCGACGGGATCCACGTTCTAAGAAAGGAAAAGGTTGCTAAACATCACACACACAGGGAACGCAGGTGGGGTTAGAAGAAGGGAGCTCGATAGGACGTCGCATCCTATGCCTACATATCTTGTCGGGAACAAGAATCAGAGCCACTGTAGTTCGGCTTACGCACGCCAAACAACACAAAACGCACAAACAGATGGCAAACATGGAGCCCGACAACCACTTGATGGAATTACGTCAGCATCCGAACCAAAACACAACCAAAACGGCAAACGTGGAGCCCGACAGCCAATTATTGGACTTACGTCGGCATCCGAACCAAACACACAATCAGATAACAAGTAAACACACGCAAAAAAGAAAAAGGTTGCCCGGAGTGGTCTCGCACGACCACCTGCCTACATACCTCGTCTGGAACAAGGATCAGGGCGATGTAGTTCCCCTTAAAGGGAAAGAAAATCTAGCCAGAAACCAGGGGAAGACACACTACCAGGGAGCTGGACTCGAGCCTAGTGTTGTCATGCATCGTTACCCTACGTTCAGGTTTCTACCTACTTGCACCATTGCAAACTAATCCTATCCATGAAGAAAGCAAGCATACAAGCATACAGGCATCATACAAACATTTCAAGCGAACATGTCAAACAAATATTCACAAAGCACACACTATAACCAGTCAAGTGGGCTCAAACAATGGGTTTGACTGCCGAAGCAAGTCATCTGTACAGGGGTATTATTCGCTCTTAACCTTGCCATTACGAGGCTAAGGTGAAGCAGATGAAAAGGTGAAGTGAGGATGAGACCTCACAGCTCTTATCCCTGACCAGGGAGAGCTTCTGACAAAGGAGCGTGGGTCCAGAATGGAGGTACCCTTCTACGCTCAAAGACTCTGACTCGATTGTGCAACAGCACGAGATCTTGGGTTTGTGTCCCAATGCGTCAACACACAGCAGTGTGAGCAAAGGGACGACTCACGGAATAGTGGGGGATAGATTGCATATCCCTTGGCTTCCACCAATTGCCTCATAGAGGACTTCACCTGCTTAGGCACAATATTAAACAATCACAAGCATTGCCTCTTAAGGAGGACTTCAGACATTTTGCCCGGCCAAATAACAAACCGGGTCTCCAGACTACATGAAGAATAGAAGTCCTACCTCAAATGGTCTAAACAACCAAGCAGCAGCTAGCAAGCAAGTTCTTAAAAGAACTAGAAGCGACTAAATGTACCTGAAAACAATCAAGTATCATCAGTGCTCAAACAGACAAACATAAACAGCAAATAGTCAACCAGTCAAACTATACAAGCTAATGCACACAAAGGCAAGCTATGAGCTCAAGCCCAAACTTCACAACCTACAAAACAAAGTTATGTTAGTGTACAAACATCAAACAAACTCAATTGAATTAACTTGATTCAATCTCCTTGAGCATTGTGCTTTTTATCCTGAAAAATCAAGCAAATGTGAGAAACTGGACCACTAGGCCAAGCCTAGGGTTCAAAAGGAAGAAAAAAGTCTAAACAGCGAAGGATTCTCAACCAAACTCAAATTAACACAAATAGAAAACCAAAGCAATTGATCCCATAATTATATCATTTACCATATTCATCTCATGACCAAAACAAGCCAAACTAGGTCAAATGTAACACCAAACATCCAAACAGAATGACTTCAACCAAATCCATATCAAAACAATTCCAAAAATCCTCAA
Source organism: Lathyrus oleraceus (assembly GCF_024323335.1). Taxonomy (NCBI): domain Eukaryota; kingdom Viridiplantae; phylum Streptophyta; class Magnoliopsida; order Fabales; family Fabaceae; genus Lathyrus; species Lathyrus oleraceus. The sequence goes on from NC_066585.1 coordinate 111,517,454, forward strand.
ATAATTTACACCTAAACAGGACATATTCAAGGTACAGCATGTCAATTTTTAGCTCAATTGGACAAAAGGAACTATGTCAATGAAAATCAAGAAAAACAGACACAAATATATAAGCCAAACCATAACATCAACACATGCATTCACTTCAAAAAATCATAAGTCAATGAAAACAGTTAAGAAATGAATGGGACCAAAACAGGGATGTCCTACAATGTGTCTACAACCATCATACCAAATTTCATGTTCATCTAAAACCATATGAGCATTTCATAAAGATAATACCAATCTATGTCACACAAGCTTGCACATTTGACCAACAGAGATGAAAAATATCAATCAAATTGAAAATGACACATAAAAATCCAGAAATATTCAAATAGCATCTTAACATGTTAATGATCACACATATAAAATTTCAAGTCATTTCAACAAACCTAGGTCATGAAAATAAATCCAGCAAGTTGACCTAGCTAGGTGTGACACAAATTGTCACACCTAGATTCAAAAATTCATAACTCAATCACCAGGTATCCAAAATTCACAAAATTTACATGTAAATCACCAGAAACATGTCTAGAATCACCACAAAAATTTTCAAGAATTTCTTTTAGAGCATGAGGATTTCACAATAGGAATGGAAAAATGTGTCAAAAATACATACATGTCAAACAACCCTAGGTCAAACCTAATTTTTACCATGCACAATTTCTAAAATTATGTCCATAAAATTCTACAGGGAATTTGGAAACCATAGAAAAAATCCTCATATTTTTCTGATCATTAAAATATTTTTTATGAATTTTCTAAGGTTTATATGAATTTTTAATAATTATATGGAATTAAATTAATTAATTGAAGGTTTTAATGGCAATAGCGTAATTCTCTCTTCCCAGACCAAAACACGGTTGTTTCAATTATTTGGTGGTGGCATGTGATTGGCTGAAGCTGGGCGCGCAAACACGATTCAAACGCGGCAAGGCAATGGAACAGGATCGAAGCAGAAAATTTCCAGAAAACTCGTCTTCCTCACCGCGTTTGTGTTCATCCAAGTCCAACATTGGTTTTACTCATTTCTCAACCAAATCTCACAAACGGATATGCGTTGGAATCGTCTCAGTGCATAGATCATGAATATATAACCTAATCAACCTAAATCTAACTGTATGAACCGGATCGATCATTTAAAGTTTCGCATATCAAGCTTCGAATCAACATAACTTTCTCTACACTAATCCATTTCTAAAACTAATCACATCATGATAACCTACATTCAACGCTCTTCAAAACGCATACAACAATTCATCAAATCATGAGTTTCGATTTTGAAGTACCTTGAGTTGGCAGTGAGGAATCGTGATGAATTTGCTTGAGAAAGTCCAAAACAGATGTAGTAGAAGCTCCAAGAAGTTGAATGCAATGCTCAGGTTCGATTGATTTTGCTCATAGTGCACGAAATTCTCAAAAGCCATGGATGAACCAAACTTGGACAGTTGTGAATTGGTGAGTATTTGATGTTGAATTCCAGAAACAGTCCAAGAAGATGATGAATCAAGATTGGATCAACAAGAATTTTCGAGTTTCATGGAGAATTGGAAGAGTTTGAAGGATTTTGGTGTTGTGTGTTCTTGAAGAATTTTCAGAAATTGGAGGGAATTTGGATTGTGATTTGTGAAATTGTGATTTTTGTTATGAATTAGTTAGGATTAAGAATATATACTTCCAATTAATCCACACTTAATCACCTTAATTAACAAATTGGAAAGTGATTAGCAAATGTGTCATTTTCAAGCCAAGGGCAAAAATGTACTTTCATATGCCAGCCAATGCCAGCTCATTGACAGCTCACACAAACCCTAAACACCTGTCATGAGCTGTTGCCACTTGTTTCATGTTCATTGGATGAGTATTTTGCATTTTCCACATGTGATGGCACTTTGTTCATTTTTCCAAGTTCATTTCAAAAGCCAATTCTCAAAACACAAGGCCTTGGCATGTTATGAGTATTCCAACAATTTTCAAATGCTATTTGTGAGGTGTTGCAAAAATCCCCATTCAAAAATTCCCATTATTTCTCAAGTTGGACAATTTTGCCCCTGGTTCTTTTAACTGTACAGTTGAAATTTGACTTTTTGCATTGACCATTTTTGAAGAAATCCAATTATGCACCATGAAAGTACATGTCAAATGGAGTTTGTGCATATAAAGAACATCCAATTTGGACACTCCATGTGGAAGTTATGCCCTCCTGATTATGGGTCATTTTTGAAATTCACTGGACCATAACTTGCCAACCATACATGGGATTTTCAAGTTCTTGGACTTTTTGGAAAGGTGAGAACAAGATCTACAACTTTCATGTTGAACAAATTTTCATTTGAAGCTTCCTTGGACATGTAATTTTGAGGTCAAAAACTTTCCATTTTTGGAAACTTCTATTACAAGTCACTTTCTATTTTTGGCAGATTTTGTCTGACTTGATTTTCTCCACTCTTGAGCTTTGACATGTCAAGTATCACTTGTTCCAACATGAATGAAGTGTATCCAACTCATTTTCACCTCCAAATCCATCAGATCATGTACAGTTGACCACAATTGACTTTTTCAGCTGACAGATGAATTTGGCAATGCATTGATCCAACTGAGCTCCAATCTTCTGATAAAATGGCTCAAGGATGAAACCCTAGCCTCAATAATCTCCATACAATCATAGAAAGATCCTCATCTCCATTGTAAACCCCATCTCCTGATCATGCCCTGATTGGCCCAATGCAACTGATTAGGGTTGACCAGTGGTCAAAACCCTAATCTCAAGGAATCCTGCTTCAACACTTGATGAAATCAAACCATGATGATGATGATGAATCATTGTAATCAAGATGAAGACCAATATCTTTTAAGCATCATGAAACCCTAATTTGGACCTCCACATCCTCAGATGATTGCTGACCAGTCCCATGAAACCCTAGCTTGCACTTTGACTTCCTCATCTTCTGACCAAGACTTGAGAGAATGACTTGCACCATGTAACCACATGATATGCAATATGCAATGCCTAATGACCTAAAAATGATATGCAATATGTTAAGCTAGTCCCAAAAGAGGAGGGCAAATTTTGAGGTGTTACATGTTCTAGCCAATGTGGGACTTAAATGAGTCCAAAATGGTGTAGTATTAAGTTGGAATGGAACATGCTTTCCTAAATGGCTTCCTTTGTACTCGGCACTCCCCAACTACTTGTGACATGTTATAACACTAATCAATGAAAAGATGCGATTGAGGGATTTAATGTACATATATAGAGGGATTACTGGAACAAATTAGTCACTACATATTTAGAGGGATTTAATATATTCAGAAAGTTATACACAGACTAAATACAACACATACAATTTGTAAAGTGAACAAACATATATACCTGATTCAGCTTAGAGTAACAACAAGCAACATTATAACTTGCCACTGCTGCTTCATCAGGCTCTGGCTTTGTTCCCAAAACTGACTCAAATTTCTCTAATGCTTCCTCATACTTAGCATTCCTTCAACATTTAAACAAGTAACGAACATTAGGATTATCAGGAAGATATCATTAATTCTTTTAATCCTATTCTGGATGTATATACTTTGAAATTAACACTTTTTCTTGTCTCAAACTAGGCGTTGCAGATTATAATTTCATATAAAACTGTCATGTACACCTTGTCTTTACAAGAACAAAGTCACCAGTCCTTCATTCCTTATTTTAATAAGCAATTAAGTAATAAAGGGAAATATTTACTAAATCCAGCTCACCGTCATGATTTTTGTATATATGCATGATTATATGTTAAAAACCAAAATTTCATAAAATGCCCAATAATGACATGAGCGAAATGACACTTCTAGACAAGGAACTGCACTTAATCTCTATAGCAGATTGAACATTATAATTCCCTTTTGAAATGAAGGAAAACTGTTAAAAAACGTAATAAGAACAGAAAGAAAACGATCTTCTGAGTCGACAGAGTCTTACTTGTATAGTCGTAAGCCTTCTCTCAAATCATTTTCCCGACGCTCTTTCAGTTCCTTTTTCCTTAGGTAGTTTTGCATCTGGAATTTTTACAAGATTGAGGAATGAAAACGGTTGTAACCCCACATGGAGATACAGTAGTGACATATTTCAATAGAAAATAAAATATCTTATATAAAAAAAAGGGTTTGAAAATTTAAGAAATACAATTTTGTAGTTTAAATTTAAAGAAACTTACTTGAATTTCCCTGACTTTGCTACTGACTACACCAGAGTTCCTTTCAGCTCTGATGATCTCCTTCTCAGTGAACTCACCACCTGTTTCTATCTTTCCTGTGAAGAAACGGAAAGCATGGTTCACAGATCCATGTGCTAAGTTCACAATCAGGGAAACATTGCAAAAATGCATACACAATAAACTTACCATATCTTTTCTGCATTCTCATGAGTAACGGGCCTATTCTTTGGCGAATTGTGTACATTGTTCTTCCATATTCCGCGGCTGGCCAAATTTCGGTCCCAAAAACAGCACTGCAAATGTTGAACATTTTGATTCAGCCATATCTCAAACACTATAGGCCTCTATTTAATGCACATAGGACACTTTCTTTATCATACAACCTCAAGCCAACCTTCACTAAATTAGGCCTCCAGTTACCCGCTTTGAGCATGATATGATATCACTAATCTCAAAGTATTAAAGTCTAAAAAATATTAATGCAATATGAAACTCCACAGTCATAAGCTCAATCTTGACCAAATAAGTTCATGTTTGGATAAACAACTTAAATAAGCGCTTATCATAAAATGCTTATGTATAAGCTATTTTCCATAACAAAAAATAAACTAAAATGAAACTGTTGTTATCTAAACTATTGGCTATTTTTAAGCTATCATGGGGCGCGTGTCAAAATCAGCTGAAAACAACTTGTGAAAATGCTTATGTATAAGCGCTTACCATACCATAAAATGCTTATGTATAAGCTATTCTCCCTGACAAAAAAATAAACTAAAATGAAACAGTTATTATCTAAACTATTAGGTATTTTTTAAGCTATGTATAAGCTTCAAGAAACAAACCCTAAGCCTTGTCAGCTAATCTCTTCCTTTCACAAATTTGAGTCCATAAGGTTGGTCAATATCTACCTCTTTGGATGCTTCTGACCCAACATCAGATGAAGCTTTAACCACGAAAAGGAACGGTTTTGACAAATGGGTATTTGAGAAACAATAATAAGAAGAAGGGTTTCTTCAAGAGCTTTACCCGGGAAATTTTTATATTTTTAACGTCATTTTTGCAATTTTATAATTAATCTATAAATCATTTATTTATAACCTAATTATTTTATGATTTGTATATATCTTACTAATACGATGCTAATTGATTAAATTTTAATTTTATAATAATTTAGGCATAAGAGTGTGTTACAGCATTAATTCTTTTGTTTAAATAATAATTTAGGATAAATTATTAGTTAGAGGTATAAGTATAGAATGGTTTTGATTAATTGATGTATTGATTATGATAGTATTCTTTTATCTATCGTATTTTTTTTCTTTGATTTAATCATTTAATCATTATGTCCAAAAATCATATAAAATTTTGTATAAATCTCCTACCTTACAAAACTATTTTCAATCATTATGTTGACAGAGAAGTATGAACTATTTCGTATGGAACTTGGTGAAGTTGTGGAATCCATGCATACTTGTTTTCTCCACTTAATCCACGAGTTAGAAAATTTGGATGCATACATTTCTAATAAAGAATGTGCTAACAAAAAATTTGAGATCAGTGTCTAGGGAATGACACATTAAGGTTACAATCATTAATGAATCAAATGATCTAAATAATTTGGGTGTTTCAATCTTATTTAGAAAATTGATTGAACATGAAAATGAATTAAGAAGGTTTGTGACATTGAAGTAAATACCAAAAAGAAAGAGAAATGAAATAAGAGAAGTTGGGCATCTCCTTGAAAGCCTCGTTTCCAAGGCAAGGAAAATATAGGAAAATGATGAAAGTTATGACGAAGATTCTTCCAAAGAGAAATAAATGGGGTTATCTGTCAAGCGTTATAATCAATACATAAAGAAACACCAATTTAAACACTCTGACATGAATTTAATCAACTTTAAGAAATCCCATCCACGTGAGAAAGAAGAAAAGTAAAAGGAAGAAAGTGTTACATGTTATGAATGTGGAAACTCAGGTCATTACCTCACTACATGTCTCAGTCTTAACAAGTGCAACAAAACGAAGGATAAAGCCTCCTACGAGACAAATGGTAATCATACCAAAGGTCATAGGCTTATATCACTTTAGAAGACGAAGACAAGAGATCCTCTTCATCTTCTAGTTCGAGCTCAGATGATGAATTTTCAAATTTGTGCTTAAAGGCGCATAAAACGGATAAAGACACTAAGGTATATTATTGAAATAAAATTGATTTGTAGCATATCTTTAAGGTTTTGATGATAAGAAAATATTTCAAGAACAATGGACTAAAATTTATGAAGAGAACTTAGTAATGGTACTAAGAATAGATATTTAAAGAGAAGCAAAAGATCCAGATTCTGAAAGATCTGAAGCTGAAGACCAAAATCTGAAGACTCTGACTCTGACTCTGACTCTGAATGAAGTCAGCCTCTAAAAATCCAAACTCTAAAGACTCAGCCTCTTAAGATCCAGACTCTGGAGATTCAAACTCTAAAGATCCAGTCAACGCAAGGATCGATGAGATTCTAATAGGCCACTATCAGACTCTAGGGACATTTTGCCTTCTTTTGATCACATGAATACTTAAGAAAAAATCTACAAAAGACACTGGGATGCAACATATAATTCCTTTTGTAGAAAAATACATACCCATTTGACAATAAAAGAGTTATTACCCTATCAAACAAAAAGCACAAGTTTAACTTATAATTTCTTAACACTTGTATACTCTAGAAATTCCTAAGTCTAAAAGAGTATTAGTGTGTTGTATTTTGTTTATACCTCTTTATTGTATATCAAGTGTAAGAAACAAACAATATTTTCTTTATAAGTTAGATTGTAAGAATTTTTTTGCCTGTGTGCTTGAGAATTTGGAGTCTCTTGCTTGAGTGCTTGAGCATATGAAGTCTCTTGCTTGTTTGTTTAGGCATTAGAAGTCTCTTACTTGTGTGTCTGAGCATTGGAAGTCTCTGGTTTTGTGCTTGAGCAATTGTAATCAATTTTGATTATAGTGAAATCTCTTAGAGTTGCAAGGGGACTGAACTACTTTCGGTTGTAGGAAGAACCAAGATAATTGCTTCTCTCTCTCTCTCTCTCTCTCTCTATATATATATATATATATATACATATATATATATATATATATATATATATATATATATATATATATATATATATATATCCTTTCTACCTTTGAATTTTTTTAATCCACTACTAAACACTTAACTCTGATTCAGATTCTATATTGTATGCTCATAATCTAATAAGAGAATTTTTAGAAAAGAAAGAAAAACCTAACACAATTTAACCATCACCCTTTCTTGTGTTTTTCTCACATCCAGTTGGCATCAGAGCATGGTATGTACTTTAAATACTTAATCGTGATATAGAAAAGATCCTGAGAGAAAAACATGATTGATATGTCTGAAACCTTTGGTTCCAAAAACACTGTTATTGTAAACTATGATAATAATGCTTCTAAAAAGAATAACTATACAACTAGACCTCAAACTTTCAGTGGAGACTCTACAGAGTTCGAATGATGGAAAAGTAAGATGTACACTTACATCATAGGTCTTGATGATTAGTTGTAGGACATTCTTAAAGATGACACTTATATTCCAGTTAATGGAATAGGAATGGTAACTCACATAAAAAGTCTCACACATGCTCAAAAGAAGACTTATAGGAAACATCACAAAGTTAGAGGCGTTTTGGTAAATGTTCTACCCCACTATAAATACATTAAGGTTTTTGACAAATCTATTTCTAAAACCATATTTGAATCCTTATATGCTACATATGAAGGAAACCAACAAGTAAAAGAGGCAAATGCTAACCTCTTGGTCCAATAGTATCAAATGTTCAAAATGAAAGAAGATAAAGATATTGAAGCCATGTTTTCAAGGTTTTAAGTTCTGGTATCTGGTCTTCAAGTTCTGAACAAGAGATATACAACTTATGATCATATCAAGAAGATTCTTAGGAGTCTTCCTGTTAGAAACATACCAAATGTGACAACCATTCAGGAAGCCAAAGATGTAAACACAATAAGTCTTGAAAGCCAAATAAGAAATCTCCAAAGTCAAGAGATGGAGTACAATGGAGTTGAACCTACCAAGAAATCAATGTCTCTTACTTTAAAATGTGTTACTAAACATGCCAAGTCTTCTAAAATTTGGGATTCTGAAGATGCAACTCATGCAGGAACTTCTGAAGAAGATTTTGATGATGAAGAAATGGCATTTATTATCAAAAGATTTTGGTATCAAACAAAAAAGAACAAAAGATTCTCAGGAAAAAGCAGTGGCTTCAGAGGATCAAGTTATAGAGAAAAGAAAGAAGACTGTCAGGGATCACTATTACAAAAAGTAGATACAACCATGGCACCATTATCATGATCCTTCAAAGAACTGTGGTGATATCTCTAAATTCAGACGCGTATATAATTTTTTATTTTTTAATTAAATGATAATTTATTACTACGGTTTTTTAAAACAATAATGGTGATATCAATTGACGTTTCATGAGTTCGACTCTCAGCGTCTGCTAATTCGTGATTTTCTTCCGAATTTAGCACCACCATTAATTTGTATTTAAACAAAGAAAGATATATCACTACAGTTATTTAAACAAACCATTGTGGTGTTTTTTTCTTTTTTTTTTAAAATTTTAATAACTTAAAACCTGACGCTTTTTTTATAAATTACCAAAATGATATCACCATGGTTGACTAAAAACACTATTGTGATAGATTTTTTATTATTTTTTTAAAAAATTATTTGCTTAAGACCTGCCGCTTTTTTTATAAAATATAATTAATGTAAATATGATATCACGACGGTTGACTAAAAACATTGTTGTGATATATTTTTTATTATTATTTTAAAATTTTATTTGCTTAAGACATGGCATTTTTTATAAATTTCATCATATATCACAACGATTTTGAAAAACAACCGTGGTGATATCATTTAATCAGTTTATACATATCTATCTAACTTGTTTCTTCAGTTGCATATTTTCATTTTCATCAAGAAACAACCTCTGACGAAACAACGTGATTTCAATCCTAACGAAACATACTTCACCATTTAACCTCAACGACACAAAACTAGTTTCAACCCTAACGAAACGTTCAACATCATCTTCAAACCTGAAGAAACAATAACATTTTCAACTAACGACTCTACTTTCGTACCGTCGAGGAGAGGGTCGATATTGTGTTCTTCGTTCTTGACTAGCCTTCGGTTTAGCTATTGGGGACTCCATGAGTCGTGATCGGAAACCATCTTCATCATCACAACATGAGAAGTGGAAGAGGGCTCTAATAGAATAGATTATTTTGTTATAATTAGTCATAATTAATTTCCTATAATTATGTTGTATCATAATTAGATAGTTGGCCAAATGTTACATATTGATGTATATATATTCTATTCAGATCAATGAGAAGGACATGATTTCCATTATCTTACATGGTATCAGAGCGGCGGACTTGCCACGCTGAGAGGTGTCTTCAGTAGGTTGCATACACCTGAGGACGTTGTCCTAGAAAATTATCTTCCAAGCGATTCCATGCTTCCATTGCAGTGGAGTTGGGTTCTCTGAGTTACTTTTTGATACGACTCACCACTGACAACAATGTTTATGTTTCCTTTGATCCTTTTGGTTTTACTGTCTCTGATTTTCAGACGAGGATCACCCTTCTCAGATGTGACAGTTGTGGAGATCTTTATCCAGTTACCACTCCTCCCAGTTTTGTCGGTCTCACATCCAGTCTTTGGCATAGTCGTCTTGGTCATCTTGGCGTGTCTGTTTTGAATTCCCTTCGCAAAAATAAGTTCATATGTTGTGAACCTTTTAATTATTCTGTCGTTTGTGACTATTATGTTTTAGGCAAACATGTTAAATTGTCATTTTTTTATTCTCAAACTACGACTTTGATGCCTTTTGACATTTTACATAGTGATTTATGTACGTCTCCAATTTTAAGTTTTGTTGGTCATAAATATTATGTCTTATTCTTAAATGATTTTACAAAATTCTTGTGGACTTTTCCTATTAGCATAAAATCTCATGTGTTTGAAACGTTCAAGTCACTTACTTAACTCATTCAAACTCAATTTTTGCAAAAAGTCAAAACATTTCAATGTGACAATGGCGGTGAATATAATAGTGAGCTTTTTCAAAAATATTGCACTGATCATGGTCTAGTTTTTCATTTCTCTTGTCTCCACACATCCTCACAAAATGGGAAAGCGGAACGCAAAATAAGAACCATTAATAATATGATACGCACTATGCTAGCTCATTCTTTTGTTCCCCCCTCGTATTGGCATCACGCTCTCCACATGGCAACTTACCTGTTAAATATTATTCCCTATAAAACACTTCATAATTAGTCACCAACACAACTCATGTATCATCGTGATCCCACCTACACACATCTCAAAGTCTTTGGTTATCTATGTTATCCATTATTCCCGTCATCTACCATTCATAAGTTACAACCCCGCTCTACTCCATGTGTCTTCTTGGGTTATCCGCCGAATCATAGAGGTTATAAGTGTTTTCATTTGTCTAATAGAAAATTAATAATTTCGAGGCATGTTATCTTTGATGAAACTCAATTTCCCTTCACCAAGATACACTCCCCTTCACCTCACTCTTATCAATTCCTAGATGATGACCTTCACCCCTACCTTATACATCAGTGGCAAAATCAAATTTCACCACCTGTTGCACATAACCAACCAACATCCACAATCCCAATTGACCAACCATTACCCTCAATAAACCAACAATCATCATCTCTTACCTCTTCGATCAACACACCCATTACAATAAACTCTCAATCACCACCATCAATTCAACTGCATACACCTCCACCTACACGAACCATCACCACCCGAAGCATGAAAGGAATTGTCAAACCCCCGCGCGATATTTAACTTATCAATCTCTCACTCTTACCACACCATCTCTCCCATACCTAAAAACTCCAAACTAGCCTTATCAGACCCGAATTGGAAATTCGCAATGCAATCTAAATTTGATGCGCTTATTCGAAATAAGATGTGGGATTTAGTTCCTCGTCCTTGTGATGCTAATCTTATTCGATGTATGTGGATATTTAGGCATAAGAAAATTTCTGATGGCTCCTTTGAACGTTATAAGGCTCGTCTTGTAGGTGATGGCAGGTCACAGGTTGCACGTGTGGATTGTGATGAGACTTTTAGCCCCGTGGTGAAACCCGCTACCATTCGAATAGTGCTTACCATTGCTCTCTGCAAATCATGGCCCATTCATCAACTGGATGTCCATAATTCATTTTCACATGGTGATCTTCATGAGACTGTTTACATGCACCAGCCATTGGGTTTTCGTGACCTCCATCATCCAGATTATGTATGTGGATTGAAGAAGTCATTGTATGGTCTCAAGTAAGCGCCTGGGGCATGGTACCAACGTTTTGCTGACTATATCGCCACCATTAGCTTTCGCCATAGCACATCAGACCACTCTCTCTTCATATATCGACAAGGTTTAGACATGGCCTACATTCTGTTGTATGTAGACGACATCATCCTCATCACCTCCACCCAGGTCATCCGCCAATCAATTATCTCACTCTTAGCATCTGATTTTGCAATGAAGGATTTGGGCCCTCTGAATTACTTTCTGAGTATTGTAGTATCTCGTCATCCTGATGGTATATTTCTCAGTCAAAGCACTTATGCATCAGAGATCATTGAACGTGCTGGCATGGCGTTTTGTAAACCATCAACCACTCCTGTTGACACCAAGCAGAAACTCAGCACCTCCTCTGGCACTTCTTATGAGGATCCCTCCTTGTATCGGAGTCTTGTAGGGGCCCTACAGTATCTCACCTTCACTCGACCTGATATATCATATGATGTTCAACAAATTTGTCTTCACATGCATGCCCCTCGCACGGAACACATGCTCGCTCTTAAGCACATTTTGTGCCATGTTCAGGGCACCTTACATTTTGGACTACACTTATCCCCATCTTACATTACAAAGCTTATCTCCTACACTGACGCTGATTGGGGTGGATGTCCTGACACCAGACGTTCAACATCTGGGTACTGTGTTTTTCTAGGTGACAACCTTATTTCTTGGTCTTCCAAAAGGTAGTCAACTCTCTCCCGTTCCAGTGCTGAAGTCGAATATAAGGGGGTTGCCAATGTTGCCTCTGAATCGTGTTGGATTCGCAATCTTCTCCTGGAACTCCATTTTCCTATTCCTCAGACCACTTTGGTGTATTGTGACAATGTTAGTGTCATCTATCTATCTGGTAATCCTGTGCAACATCAACGCACTAAGCATATTAAGATGGACATTCATTTTGTTCGGGAAAAGGTAGCTCGTGGTCAGGCTCACGTCCTTCATGTTCCCTCAAGACATCAGATCACATACATCTTCACCAAAGGACTTCCTCGCATTCTCTTTGATGATTTTCGGACCAGTCTAAGCGTCCGTGAACCTCCCGCTTCGACTGCGGGGGTGTGATAGAATATAATATTTTGTTATAATTAGTTTCCTATAATTATGTTGTATCATAATTAGATAGTTGACCAAATGTTACATATTGATGTATATAGATTCTATTCAAATCAATGAGAAAGACACAATTTCCATTATCTTACAGGCTCGACTGAGACCAAATGGATACTACGTTTCAGATGCCTCCAGATTAGTAACCGAAAGAATTGTAAGTAAGACTTGATGTGCATATGTTTAGTGTTATTTAAATTTGCTTTGGTAATTAATAATGTATGTCTTATCATGTTTTATAGGATTCATTGGTTAACTCAACCCGTGAAGGTACCTTTGTTGCAGAACCACAACATGATATATTAATATAAGCAATCAGAACAAATGAGCATGGTGGTTAAAACACTTACTATATCTAGTTGTCTGAAAATAAAACAAAAAGTAGAAACCCTGTGGTGAATGCTTGATCACTAACATTGAACATTCCAGCCTTATCAACCGATCTCGCCAGGAGCAATAACATCAATGTAACTTCCACCATCTCTTCCTTTCACAAATTTGAGTTCATAAGGTTGGTCAATCTCTTCTCCTTCTTCTTTGGGTGCTTCTGACCCAACATCAGATGGAGCTTTAACCACGAAAAGGAACGATTTTGACAAATGGGTATTTCAGAAACTACAATCAAAAGGGTTTCTTGGAAAAAACAACTTGGCGGTGGGAAGGAAATAAGAACGAATGAGAGCTCTATGAATTTGCTACTCCCTTTACGCATAATTTTTTTATATTTTTACAATTTTTTAATTAATCTAAAAATCATTTATATCATTTATTTATAAGTTAACTATTTTATGATTTGTAGTATTGTCTAACTAGTGTTGTGGTAATTGATTAAATTTTTATTTGATACTCATGGATCCATTTGAAATAAAAGAGTGTCCCAAATTGAATGATGCATTTTAATTTTTAAGATATTTTTTTCAATTTTACCTTCTAATTAATATTATTTTCATCATTCTCAATACATGATAAAGATACTTTAGTAAAAATATCATTTTCTCTCTTTTATTAATTTTTTTTAATATATATAAAATGATCAATTAAATCACTCACTTATTGTAGGGAGTAATAATTTAGGCATAGGAATGTGTTACTACATTAATGCTTTTTGTTTAAATTACGAGAATATTAATAAGTTATTGTATTACTACAAGAATATGTATTAATCAATCAAAGATGTTTTTTACAAATAATTAAAGATGTATTACTTGAACAAATTAGAGCTAACTTAAATAAAATTTAAATCAAAGAGATGGAAGGGATTTTTCTATCATCTTTTTCTCAAAGACTTCTCAAAAGTCTAGGTGTGTGCGTGCGTGATTAAATTTTTAAACATATCCAATACTATATTTTGAATTTTCTTAAATCCTCACAACTTTTTTTATTCAATTATTGATTTGTTCACAAAGGCAATTTATTTTCCAACTTCATCAAATTTTTAAATTACAAATAGTATATTTCTATATCATATTCTGTTAATACAATTTTTTTTCTATTTTGGTAATATTGATATTGTTTAGAAGGATTATTCGTCTTTCAAATAGTGTATAGAAAGATCCTTCTAAACTAATGCGAATTTAGGGCATATTTTAGGGGTGTTCAAAACCAAACCAACCCAATAGAAAACCGCAAACCAAACCAAACCAAACCAAAACCGCAAAAAACCGCATTTGGTTCGGATGCGTTTGGGTCATTATCTAACAAAACCGCACGGTTTGGTTTGGTTTGCGGTTTGTATTTTTCAAACTGAACTAAACCAAACCAAACCGCATTATGTTACAACTTAAAATTCAATTATCTCACATCCAATCCAAAATTCAAACTTAGTATTCCTTAACCTTACAATTAAAAACGATTTTCTCTTACTCACACTTAGGATTTCAATTTCAACCTTCTTAAATCTCTCCTAGTAGTATCACACATTCTTCTCATCTTATTTACCGTGTACGTTTTGCCTTTTCTACTATAATATTTCCTCTCTTATGTTCTTTCTTTTTTTATCTTTTATGTTACTATTTTCTCTTCCAATTATATTTTTATCGCACATTTTTTCTCAATCCCGCATCTCTTATGTTCTTTTTTTTATCTTCTCTAATCTCTCCTCTCATATGTTTTTTATGTTTTATTATAATGTCTTTGATATTATTTTATTTTACTATTATATATATGTTTTTTATTCCATTTTTGTCTAATCTAATTTTGTGTATATTGAATGTGTAGTTTTTGTCTACATATGATAAGTTTTGATGTTATTTAGTAATGTATGAATGACTAAATACAAAGTTATGTTGTTCTCTATAGGTGTATGTGTGGCTCAATAAAAATATTTTAAAAAACCGAATCAACCGAACCAATCCAAACCGCATTGGTTTGGTTTGGTTTGGTTTGGTTTTATTTCTAAAAGCCAACCGAACCAAACCGAACCGCATGCTTTTTTCTCTTGCGGTTCGGATGATTTTTATCGTCAAAACCACCCAAACCGCATCACGAACACCCCTAGCATTTTTAGTGTAGTTTGATTCAATTTTATTCGGTTTTAAAAATCAATTTAAAATTTAATTTGATCTAAGTGGTTTTCACATAAATTATATCAAAGTACATCTAATAATAGTTGATTTTGTGCGGTTTACAATTTTTTTGATCGGCTTATGATTTAAATTTGGATAAGTTTGGATTTAAATACCCTTAGTGTGAATATTTATTTCATTTTATTTCTTTCACGTGTGTGTTTACTGATATTTTTAGTAAATAATCACGAGTTTGGTTCACTTAAGAGATTAAACTCGAAAAATCTCAAATACAGATTTGTGCATGAATGTTTTGAGAAACTCTTGTGTGTTTAAAAGAGTGGTTTTATCTGAGTTCGTGAGAACTCAAGAATAGTGTGAAGAAAATAGAAATGTGCAAAAAAATCAAAACAAAGAAAATAACAAAACAAGTTGAAAGTAAAATGTTTGCATTAATATAAAATGGTGTGCATAATCATACATTTACCATTGAATCTCTGAATCATTGTGACTTGAATATTGGATTTTATAAAGAACTTAATGACACTTGCGACCCTAATCACAATGCATAAATTCGATTTATATACAAGTAAAAATTAATCGTCAACAATGGTTACTTGCTCGGCACTTAACACAAGCGAGTATTGAAAAAAGGGATCAACACAAACGAGTGTTGGAAATCAATACAGACGAGTATTGAAAAAGGGAGATCAACACAGATGAGTGTTGGAAATCAATACATATGCGTATTGAAAAATGGGAGATCAACACATACGAGTGATGGAAATCAATACGGACGAGTATCGTATAAAGGGATCAACACGGACGAGTGTTGGAAATCAATATAGACGATAATTGAAAAAATGAGAGATCAACACGGACGAGTATTAGAAATCAATAAGGACGAGTATTGAAAAAAAAGATCAACACGAACAAGTGTTGGAAATCAATACGAACGAGTATCGAAAAAAAGTGATATCAAAATGGACGAGTGTTGAGAATCAATACATATGATTATTGAAAAAAAAGGTGATCAACACTGACGAGTGTTGGAAATCAATACGGACGACTATTGAAAAGATTAGATCAACACGGACGTGTGCAGGAAATCAATACGGACGAGTATTGAAAAAAGGGATCAACATGGGCGATTGTTGGAAATCAATACAAACGAATATTGAAAAAAGGGATCATCACAAACAAGTGCTGGAAATCAATACAGATGAGTATTGAATAAAAGGATCAACACATACGAGTGTTAGAAATCAATACAGACGGGTATTGAAAATAGGGATCAACATGGACACTTGTCACCGTTCAAAGGATGAGTCTTCTGGGTCAACGTTTGACCAGACTCTTCCTGGACCTTTCTTTTTTCTTTAGGCCCATATTCGTCTTACTGATAACACCCCCACAGTTTAGAATAGAACGAATGCTTTGATTGTTAATATTATTTTATTTTATTTTCAAAATCATAATTATACCATTGTTAATATTATTTTATTTTATTTTCGAAATTATAATTATACTATTGTTAATATTATTTTATTTTATTTTCGAAATTATAATTATACTATTGTTAATATTATTTTATTTTCGAAATTATAATTACACTATTGTTAATATTATTATTTTTATATATATAGTAAATATGTAATTATATTACTATTATTATTATTATTAATTTTTAAAAAGTAAATACACAATTATATGGTCGTTATCATTATTAATATTTAATTATTTGGTTATATTCATTTTTTTATTACTACTTATTATTTAACTAAAATAAAATAATTCGTTAAACATTCAGGTAATTAATTGATTATAGAATCACAAATGACCTTCATAATTTAGATGTTTATTTATCTTAAGGAGTGTATGTGCATGATTATTCTTTATCTATTTGTTTATATTGAACCTTGAGTGTACACAAAATGATATGTTATAATTGTGACAAAATCACGTCGCTTTCATCGATTTTAAAATAATCCGAGCCGATTCCAAAATAAATCACATACTTCTCGATTCAAAGTCGAGCCCATTTTTAAAACACCTATGTAAGTCGATCACTTGTAAAAGCATCACCATCAACCTCACATGGCTTACTCTTGGGCCTTCTTACAATGGGACCTATTCGGTTTTAATTAATCGATTAGATGGATTATTCACTAAATAAATTCAATTCATTCACAAGAATGCAAATTTTAAAACCTCGATCCGACATCGAAAGTTAAATTAAAATACTTAATCACATCTAAACAACACTTCATTTAAAAATGAAAAGGGGGGTGGTTTTGAGTTTTCAACTCCTCTCCTCGATTATTTGAATACGAGTTTTCTTACTCGGTTAGTCAAATGGTCGTCATTTCTAAATCATTTAAGTACAAATAAATCAAATCCTTTTATAACAAGAAACCGAAAGGGAGATAACTTTGAGTCTTCAATTTTTCTCCTCGACTATTTGAATACAAGTTCTCTTACTTGGTTAGCCAAATGATTGTCATTCCTATACCAACTTCCAAACTCCGATTAAATCGAAATATTTTCACAATAAGCTAAATGAAAAGGGAGTTGACTTTGAGTTTTCAACTTCACTCCTCAATTGTTTGAATACGAGTTCTCTTACTCGGTCAGTCGAATAATTGTCATTTTTCACCAATTCATACTGTAAGTCAGATCATTCTCAATCAAAACTATACAAAAAGAGAGATGGTCTTGAGTTTTCAATTCCTCTTCTCAAATGCTTGGATATCAATATAGACGAGTATTGAAAAAAAGGGAGATCAACACAAACGAGTGTTGGAAATTAATACAAGCGAGTATCGTAAAAGGGATCAACACATATGAGTGTTGGAAATTAATACGGACGAGAATTGAAAAATAAGGAGATCAACATGGACGAGTGTTGCAAATCAATACGGACGGGTATTAAAAATAGGAAGATTAACATGGATGGTGTTGGAAATCAATACAAACGAGTATTAAAAAAGGGATTAACACAGACGAGTGTTGGAAATCAATACATACGAGTTTTGAAGAAAGGGGTCAACACAGATAAGTGTTGGAAATCAATACAGACGATTATTGAAAAAAGGGATCAACACGGGCGAGTGTTGGAAATCAATATAGACGAGTATTGAAAAAAAGGAGATCAACACGGATGAGTGTTAGAAATTGTAAGACCCCAATTTTGGCCCTAAGATCCCTCATGGCATCATAACATTTCATTTGCAAAGTCTCAAGGATCATAAGCATCTTGGTTCCCCTTGCCTTTGGGTGGGACTACTTGTGAGTGGTTTGAGATCACCAAGCATGTTTGAATTGTATATCATTGCTTTTCTCATTTTGTTTACTAACCAAAAGCACAAAATATGTCACTAACATCTTTTGTTTGTAGCTTGAGCAATCACAAGGTCAAAAGCTTCTAGAAGGTCATTGGTACAAAGACATGGTCAAGAGGAGATGAAAACAAGTATGGTAATGGTTCCCAAAGCTCTCATCCATAAAATATGCCTCCCTATCATCTTAATTCATCATTTTGATCAAAGCAAGTCAAAGGGTTGGAGGTTTGTTTCTCAAGGAAACCCTAATTCATCTGTGCACCACAATGCCTTTCTCATGAAGCAACCTCAGCCCATGGTCAAATAAAATCAAGGGAAGTTCTTTTATTCATCATTTCATACATACTTGAACTTATTTGAATGTCCTCAATCATCAATTCATCAAGATATGAGTCATGGACTTGAGAAGTTGATCAGTCAATTCATCTGACTGTTTTGAAATACACTGAGACCTAACTTTTTATGTGTTGGTCAAATGGAGATGGTTCCAAAATCAAAAATGTTCTTACGGACAATATGAACAACTTTAATGTTCATCAAAATTTGATTTAAAGCTTGGAAAACCATCTTACATTCCAATACATTATAGGTCATTTTGACTGAAACCCTAATTTTAGGTCAACTTCCAAAGGACATAACTCACTCATTTTTCATGATTTTAAGGTGGGATCAAATGCATTGGAAAGCCTAAGATGTCTAATTCAAATGTTATGTTGAACAAAATTTCAAAATCTCAAAGGAAATACATGTGATAATGCAAGACATTGTAGGTCCTTTTGGGTCAAAGGCATTAAAAGTCAAAAAAATCCAACTTCAAGTGCCCATAACTCTTTCATCAAAAATCCAAATGATGCAAAACTTAAGTCCATTTTGATTGTATTGAAAATATATACAACTTTGGTGTTTGAGGTTTTTTCATTTGAAGCTTGCATCATCAAAACAGAAGGGCTTGAAAGTTGGCCAATTTTAGAAACCTTGCCTTGACATGTTTTGCACATCACACTTTAAACTCAAATTTCATAAATTTCCACATTCCAAATGGACTTTTGACCAACATAACATTTGTTCCTCATACAAAGACCTTTCCAACCATTACCCATATGCCTATGCTTGGATTTTCTAAATGGCACTTTCGAAGAGATGATTATTTAGGTACAAATGGAGAATTCACATTGAATCTTGAAATACAAGCTATTGCAAGGCAAATTACACGTCCAAATCAATTCATTGTGCTTGGATGAAATGCTTGGATCAAACATTGCATTGGTCATGGAGGACGTGTGGGTTAAGCAGATATAATATGACCTTGTTGCTTGCAAAAATTAGAGAACTTTTTACTAAAACTCTGAGAAATATGTCCAAATTATTTGCAAAGAAAAACATTAAACATGTCTCATATCATGACATTTACCTCGACTCCGAGCAGTATATGCAACACGTGAGACATGACTCCTTGAGTAATGACATGTTGTTCCTACCTTAGAAGTTCTCAAACACATGTATCTAAAGAAGGAACCAACTTTACATTTAGAAAAACACCTCGACAACTTTAAATTTTGGGCTAAGTTTCATTATAAATTTATATCGGTTACTTATATTGAAAATCTCTTGGACAGTCGCGAGAACACACTTAAGAACATTAGCATGAAAAAAAGCAACGTGTTTTATCCACAAATTAAAAAAACTAGAATAATATTCTTGAATATATAAATTAACTTGTTTGTAATTGACTATCTCTAGTTCAAATTTAAAACGCTTTGTTGCATTGTTCTGGTTGTAAATACGCTTAAAATAATTTCAACTTTCTTAAGGAGTTGAATATCAGTGCAATTTTGATAAAGAGTGACTTTCCCGCCTTTCCACAACTCCAACAAGTTCAGCACAAGGAACAACAAAATGTTCATCCCTAAAAGGTTTTCACATTTCATAATAACTCTTGTTTGAGTTATAGTTGCATTAGCTAAACAAATATATAGATAAGGATAACTTGTTATGATCTTATCTTTTCCTGAATGTGTTTTGAGGACTTTTACAAAAGGTGGTGTGCAACTATTTTCCATAATGAGACATTTTCTAATTGCATCAGTTAATAAATCTAGATTTGGAAGATATTTTGCTTGTATGATTAATGAATCTAAGTCACCATGTAAGAAAACTATTTTGAGACTTGTGTGGAACAGTTTAACCACCACCTTGACTATGATCCATTTGAACCTTATTGGAGAAAATCAAACATCACATATATTTTGATTGAGTTTATAACTGAAACAAAAATGAAATAGTTATTATCTAAACCATTAGCTATTTTTAAAGCTATGATGGAGAGCGTGTCAAAATCAACTGAAAATAAGTTTTGAGGAAGAATTTCTTGATTTCTTGATCACTTTTCTTAATAGTCAGATTCATCTATGATTCTAGTTAATATCAAAGTTAAGAACCATATACTTCAATTCCTCGTTAAATGTAAAGATACTATGGACTTTGGAGTATTTTCAATAAGGTATATTTACTTTGGAGTACTTATATATTCTTATACTATCTTTATGTTTTTTTTCTTCTGATCCTTATTCTATAAACAAGCCGGTTTTCTTAAGATAGTTAATATTTGTTATCAGCAAGAATGTTAAAACAATAGTTCTTTATTGAAAAACTTATGAAACAGAATGAAGACATTCTTTTAAATAGTTAGCATGCAATTGAAACTGATAGCATCGTGGGAGCTTATATTGGAACTATTAGATGTAAACAATTTGCTGACTAAAATGAATTTGGCTTCCAACTAAATATACATGGTAGGCCAAAAAAATCAAGGACATGGCAGCCACCTCAGTATGTGTGACCTTAAAAAATTAACTTTATGTTAGTATTGATCACAAAGCAATACCAAGTTGTCATTTTCTTAAACTCTTGTAAAATAATTGATCAAGATAAATGTTGAAATTGTTATTTTTAATTTATTTATGACAGAACAACATGAAAGAGGCAGGAGAGTTACATTTGAATCTGATTCCACGAGTTCAACAAGTGATGGTTTCAAGATATCTTATCAAAACAGCTTATATGTTTCAAATAGAAGATGCTGCATAAGAGTCCCACCTCGGTTAATGAAGTAAGAAACGTAACAAATGTCTGATATAAAATGCACAACTAGCATGCATTTCAACTCATACCTTTCTCGGCCTTTTGGCTAAGATCAAGTGTAGTATCTGTTCTTATCAGTTTAATATCTGATATGTGGGCCAATGGTTCACACGATATTAAATTTATTTCTTGAGGGGGAGAGTCCACTTCAATAGCTTGCTATTGGGTCTCTCAAGTGTCGCTTTTGTGTTCCATGAGCTCTCTTAAGAAAGACTTACACTAAAATCTTTGAAGCTACGGACAATCTTTGCATGAAGCAAAAAATAAATGTGAAGTATACAATCCCCCTCTTAGTTTAGTTAATGTTACATAATAGCAAGCTACATCATACTTGTGTTGATAGGAACACTAATTCAAATGATATCATAATATCCAAACCTGCAGTCCATATGCGTGGAATGTATGTACATTGGAGGCAACAAAATGGCCATAAGAGGTACGAAAAGGCATGATACAGTTTGGACCAGAAGATATGGACGGACGTCACCAAAGAACCTGCAATAAAAGGTATGACAATGCATGATACTCCAGTTGGTTACTACGGCTATCAAATGGAAATCATTGATCCAAGAGAAATACTAGATTCAAAGATACTCCTTTTCTCCTTTCACAATGCATTTAATATATGATAGATTTTCTATCCAATGTTCCTATTTAGCAACAGTCTAAAAGCTCTTATTACACTACAGCAGCACATGTTCTACTGTCTCCGGCTCCAAGATACACCACCAACAATCAGTACCAGCGTGCACCCTTTTGTTGATCAATCTTACAGAAGTTGGGAAATACATTTCCTACCAGCAGTTGAGCGAAAGAAGGGTGGAGAGGTGGTCCAAAGGCTCTGTGTAATAGAGGCCTAAGAAACCATTTCACTCTCTTCTTTATGAATATGGTGTACATTGTTGATGTTGAACATTTTGACTTAATCAGTATGAATATGACTTCCAACTAATGATGCAGTATAGCTGACATATAGGATGAATTTTGCTTCACATTAATTTCGTATAATTATTAAAAAATTCATGCGAAGCAAAAAGAAGGAATAAGGTAAATATTGTTTTCCATTGATATATGCAGTACTAGTTGTCAATGATGAGAATGAGTAATTGATGTAATTATGATAGAAATTAATGTTCCTATTTAGCAGCAGTGCATGCTCTGTGTCTCCACGTGTCCAGACTTTGACAAGTTTGATTGCTCTTATTACACAGCAACAGCAGCACGTGCTCTGCTGTCTCCGACTCCACTCTACACCATCAACAATCCATCCCAGTTTGAAGCCTTTTGTCTATTATTCTTACCCAAATTGGTAAACACTTTCAAAAGGCGGGTAGAGGGTGAGAAATACATTGCCTCCTGGTAGTTGAGTTACACATCGAAAAAGAAAGTGTAAGGTATTGAGAAATGGAGTATAAAACAAATTGAATAGCTACATTTAATCATTGTAGTGGAATGCAGCACATAGAATTATTAAAGTGAACAAACATATATACCGGGTTTAGCATATGTGAAATAACAATATAACAATTCTAAGAGAAGAAATTGCATTTAATTTCTATTGCATATTGAAAAATCCAGGAAAATAATGGACGGTGGGATTATATGTTGCAAATGCAAACTAAATTTCATAAAATGCACAACAATAACATATGTGAAACAATAATTCTAGAGAAGAAATTGTACTTAATTTCTATTGCATGTTGAAAAATATAATGCCACTCAGAAATGTCAAGGGCAAGATAAAAGAAGATAAACTGTAAATAAAAACGAAAAAAGATAGATAAAACAATTTTTTGATTTTGGTAGTTTTACTTGTATAATAGTAAGCCTTCCCTCAAATCATATTCCCGCCGCATTGTCAATTTGCATCTGAAGATTTTATCGTATGTCAAACATTTTGATTCAGTCACAAAATATGGTGTATACGTCGTTCTTCCATATTCTACAATTGGCTAAGGCAGTGATTGTTAGAAATGATTTTGCTTAAATAAATGATAAACACGTGGGCATAAAAATGGTGTTCACTTCAACCAAACTACCAATTAGGAGCACTAGTATAGAAAATATTATAGGCAAACAAGCTAATTTGCAAAGTAGATTTTGCTGTCAAATGTGAGTAAGGTCCTGATGTTTACTCACTAAGTGAAAATATTTGGAATCAAGAGGAAGGAAATGAGAGTGTAGAGATCTTCAACTTGTATTATGATATAATAGCAAGTTTGCAGTTACGAAACCTAATGTTCTAATTTGCTGCATAAGAGTCCCACCTCGGTTAGTGAAGTAAGAAACATAACAGATGTCAATTATAAAAAACACAACAAGCATGTATTTCAACTCATACCTTTCTCGGCCTTTTGGCTAAGATCAAGTGTAGTATCTGTTCTTATCAGTTTAATATCTGATATGTGAGCCAATGGTTCACACGATATTAAATTTATTTCTTGAGGGGGAGAGTCCACTTCAATAGCTTGCTATTGGGTCTCTCAAGTGTCGCTTTTGCGTTGCACTATTGCAATAGCCGGGCACACCCCACCAAACCTAGTTCAAATTTGTTTCCTTTAACTAGATCAACTGCAGATTGATAGGATAAAATTGGCTACAAGTATAAGATTCCAATTCAATTTTTTCATAACCGATTCCTTAGTCATAAGTGTCGCTTTTGCGTTGCACTATTGCAATAGCCGGGCACACCCCACCAAACCTAGTTCAAATTTGTTTCCTTTAACTAGATCAACTGCAGATTGATAGGATAAAATTGGCTACAAGTATAAGATTCCAATTCAATTTTTTCATAACCGATTCCTTAGTCATATAAACTGTAGAAAATGAAAGCCACTGCTCATCTGATCTTAATTAATTCGACAATCTGGATACAACCAGGTGTAAAGTAAGAGAGCACTAGATACATATTGAATGAAGGGCAAGAGCCACAAAACTTTTCACACATCATTGATCTAAGAGAGCACTTACCAGAATATGTTATTGTTGGCATATCAGCTTCAACAGGAACTGTAGATGAGGAACATATGCTGATGTCATGGTCTTTTAGTACAAGCCAACCAGATTATGATTTTTATGAAGATATTTTGAGAAGAAAATAAACTTAATCAAAACTAAATTATTGGAGGGACAGAGAGTAGGTTTTGTATTTTTGAGTTTGAGTTTAATAGCAATGTTAATCATTTTATTGTGGAAGAGAAGAAGAAGACCTTATCTGATCTGGATATGGATGATGAATTCCAAATGAGTGTTGGACTAAGAAGATGAGTTATTATGAGCTGTTGAATGCAACAAACAACTTTGAAGAGACACAAAAGCTTGGCCAAGGTGGTGTTTACAAGGGATATTTTAAAGGTTCAAACTCAGTTGCCGCTATAAAGAGGATATCAGCAGATTCATGACAGGGTATAAAGCAATACTCAGCAGAAGTCAATTGAGGCATAGAAATTTGGTGAAACTCAATGGTCGGTGCCACAAGAAAAACGAACTTATCCTAATATACAAATACAAACTGTAAGTAAAAATAAGGATTATATGAGAAAGGATCCAAGAGGGGTGCATCATGGTGTTTGTAAATCATGGAAATTTAAGCATTCATAACTTTTTAAGGACATGGCACCCCAAAATGTATGAACCCCACCTCCCAAAAAGAGATGGTTCAAGGGGCTAGGCTCACCAGGTGTTGTGGACTGGAGGTACAACGGCCTGTGATCCTTCCACTGTCAAGAGTAGGAAGTGTTCGCTGCTCTGTGAAACCAGCCTCACGCTATACCCTCCTGTCTAAGACCCATAAGACAGGTACCTTCGCACAAGTCCCATGGGCCAACTCGCAACTTGGAGCGGGCAGGCCACCATTCAACATCATCATTAACTACAACATTATTCTCCTTATCATTGTTAACTTCACCATCATCATCAACTACAACATTATCATTCTTATCATTGTTAACTTTAAGATCATCAACAACATCAACTCCCTGAAATGCCTCTGCCTCGTCTATTATGTCAGGGTTATCAACCTCGTGCTCCACATACAGATCAACCAAGTCGAATCCACTGGGATCTTCAGTGAGTTTCAACACATCAACATCACAACTTAGGGGTTTAAGTCCTCAATTAAAGTTAAACAAGAAACATTCAGCATAAGGTTTCTCGAATTCTCAAACAGCAAAAAGGAAATCGAAGAAAGAGAGTCTTGTGCTAGGGTTCCGAGATAGCGGGAAGTTGGAAAGGATCCTTAATGCGGCGCTGCTATTAGTGGTGACCGTCATCATGGACCGCCGCACAATCTCAATAATCCTTATTGAGAACGAAGGTTCATGTGGTGAAATGCCAAGAGTTGTTACTTATTTAATTTTGATGCTGCAGGCAATCTGTAGAAAATGAAAGACACTACTCATCTTTGCATGAATGAAATCACTTTGAACAGAAAATAAATGTGAACTATACAATCTCCCTCTTAGTTTAATTAATGTTACATAACAGCAAGCTACATCATAGGCGTGTTGATAGGAACACTAATTCAAATGATATCATAATATCCAGAGCGGTAAAAACAATGAAACAAATTATAGAAATGACATTACAAGCACCTCCAAGAAAGTGCTCAAAAACAAATACTGATAATGAAAAGCAAAATCACAATGCTATATGGTGCAGAATGATTGTAACAGTACAAACCTGCATCCCATAGCCAATACGTTGAATGTGTGTACATTGGAAGCAATAAAATGGCCACAAGAGGTATGACAACGCATGATACAGTTTGGACCAGAAGATATGGACGGACGTCGCCAATTAACCTGCAATAAAAGGCATGGCAATGCATGATACTCGGTTGTTTCATGGTTACTACTGTTATCGAATGGAAATCATTTCATTGACCCAAGGGAAATACTAGATTCAAAGATACTCCTTTTCTCAGGGCATTTAATATATGATAACAATTCTCTCCAATGATCCTATTTAGCAATAGTCTGAATGCTCTTATTACACTGCAGCAACATATGTTCTACTGTCTCCGGCTCCAAGATACACCACCAACAATCAGTACCAGCATGCACCCTTTTATCGATCAATCTTACATAAGTTGGGAAATATATTGCCTACTGATAGTTGACTCCCACATTGAGAGAAGGTGAAAGGTATTGGAATAAGCAAGAGTATAAAAGAACTTGAATACCTTCATTGTAAGGTACTTACCTGGATGGGGTCAATGGTTGATCATGAAGGACCATGGCCTAGGGGAGTGACCTCCATTGCACTTAGGAGGGGTGCTATCCTAAGGTCTACCCAAGTGGTGGAACCTACATCATAATTTGTTGCTGTGGGGGTCTGCGTTCGCGCGGCCCCCTCTTATTCTAATATCAAATTTAGAGAATTTTTTCTACTCTTATTCCGTTAACAATACATCTATAAACAAGCATGTTTTCTTAACGAGAATTTTTTCTACTCTTATTCCGTTAACAATACATCTATAAACAAGCATGTTTTCTTAACGAGAATTTTTTCTACTCTTATTCCGTTAACAATACATCTATAAACAAGCATGTTTTCTTAACGAGAATTTTTACATCTATAAACAAGCATGTTTTCTTAACGAGAATTTTTTCTACTCTTATTCCGTTAACAATACATCTATAAACAAGCATGTTTTCTTAACATGAAGTATTTCCCTTGTACTTTCTTAAGATCCATAAGCAGAGGCTTAAAGTGTTTTGTCTTCCATAGCAAATGAACAACCAAATGATATCATTCTATTTATAAACAACCAAATGGTGGCAAAATATGATTATCATTAAAACAGATTAAGAGGACAACAGAGAAGAAATTTATAGTTATTTATTGAAAAACTTATGAAACAGAATGAAGACATTCTTAAAAATAGTTCACTAATATCGAAACCTGATATTTATAAATGAATGGAATAATTATGGACAAAAGAACATTGTTGGAGCTTATATTGGAATAAATAGATGTAAACAATTTGCTGCCTAGAATGAATATGCTTCCAACTTATGTGTTTCAGGATGAGAGAGGAGGTAACATATTTTTAAGAATTATGAGAAATTAATGTGAAGCAAATATAAGGGATGAGGTAAATATTGTTTTGCAATCTATATATGCATTACCTGTGATGTTGTCATGTAGGTAAATTGAAGTGATGAGAATGAGTTATTGATCAAGTGTAGTATCTGTTCTTATAAAGCAATATAAAAATGGCAGGAGATATGTAGTCAGAGAGATAGAAAACTTGCCAAATACAGTTTGTAGTAAGACATTAAAAAGTGACGTTAAGTACCTAAGCACTTCATTGAAGCTGTAAGTGAATGCTGGAAGGAGTTATACAATGAAGAGTCAAATGAGATCCAAGCAGCAACTCTTAGAACAGAGCTACCTTCAGTTGTCTATACGTTATCAAGAAAATGTGTGGAAATGTTGTTCCAAAATAAGCAACTTTAAAAAAATCACATACACTGTTCAACCGAAAATTCCAAAACATGAATAACAGACAAATGATACTAAGTATCTAAACAAACAGTAAAACAGTAAAATGTATAAATCCTTTATGTTAAACACATGGAAGATCTACTAAAAACTCCATTAAGTTGGTCGGTTTCAAGTGGAAAAAAGTGGGAAAAGGGACACAGAAAACAATTGAGTCTGGTAGTTTTACTTGTATAATTGTAGGCCTTCTCTCAAATCATTTTCCCGATGCTCTGTCAATTCTTTTTTCCTTAGACAACTTTGCATCTGAAATTTTTATCATATCTCAAGCATTGTGATTCAGTCCCAAAATGTGGTGTACATTGTTGATGTTGAACATTTTGACTTAATCAGTATGGATCAAACAAAAGTACACTATTTTACTTTTTAAAAAAAGGTTTTGAAGTTCATATATACAAAATTCCTCATGTAATGTTCAAAGACAATACCTTGATCATACAACCTCAAAGTGTACCAAAGTCATTTTCAAAATTTTGAGAATATTCATCATTATATGAAAACTTCACCAATCATCGCGGCAGACAGCATGTTAGACAGAAAAATCACCAAAAAAACCACTAGCCTCTAGAGATTGTTAGAAATGATTTTGTTTGAATAAACGATAAACACATGAACATAATAATGGTGTTCACTTCAACCAATCTACCAATTAGAAGCACAAGTATAGAAAATATTATAAGCCAGCAAGCAAGCTAATTTACAAAGTAGTTTTTGCTGTCAAATGTGAGTAATGTGTTGATGTTTAATCACTAAGTGAAAATATTTAAAATTAAGAGAAACGAAATGAGAGTGTAAAGATCTTCAACTTGTATTCTAATATAATAGCAAGTCTGTAGAAATGAAACTAAATGTCTGAAATTTTTAAATATTAGGATCTTCCACGACAAAATGCTTCATCCTCGAAAAAGGATAGTTTACAATTGTAGCATTGAATACTATTCCAAATATAATAATCTAAATGTTGCTATCACTAGATACAGATTCATGACAGGGTATAAAGCAATACTCAGCAGAAGTCAATTGAGGCATAGAAATTTGGTGAAACTCAATGGTTGGTGCCACAAGAAGAACGAACTTATCCTAATATACAAATACAAACTGTAAGTAAAAATAAGGATTATATGAGAAAGGATCCAAGAGGGGTGCATTGTAACACCCTTCTAAAATACCCCAATAATTAATTAAAACAACAAAATATGAATCAGAGTAGATATGCAATTTCAAGGTGTCACACTTGACACTTCACACCATTCACCAAAATATCTTGTCATGCTCGTTTATTAATCAAAATAAAACATTGCACAATACGCAGCGGATAGAAATCTAACAACATGTAAACCATGTAACACATTACATGTAAAGTTGTTCAACAACCAAAATGAAAACAAGTAAAACATCCCGTCCCGATGTTACATAGACCAGAGCATGACCCACTAAGGAACTACACTAGACTCCAAGCACTAGCTTCTACTCAATCACTGCTCGTTACCTGAAACATAGTTGTAAGGGTGAGTTCCTAAGCATTATAAAATATCATATAATATTGGAATACATCCATTCATATTATACGCCATCCATACATTATGAAATGAGACCCCATGCATGCGGTACCGACTATTCGTGAACACATAGTTCAACCTCACCGATCAAACCCAGATACGGCTACCAAGCTCACTAGTCCCACTCATTTGAGACCTAGTGACTCACTCACTAATTCCTCACCATGGGAATTAGCTACCACCATAAAGGCCATGCTATGCACGCTAAATCACCTAGCATGCAAACATCAACAACAATCCACAATGGACATATGCTCACACTCTAAGCCATAAACAGTCCATCCACAATTGCATACATAATAGATATATTCACAGCATTATGCATACCATCATACATCATCAGCATATTTATCACAGAATCATATCATGTCATGCCAAATAATAAATCACAGTATTAGCACACTCTACTAATACCTATACTGCTCAAAACAACGGGAAATGATCCCTACTATATCATACATGCAATATATCATTCACCAATATAGGCCAATCATCAAATATGTACACATAATTCCATTCCAAAACGTACACAATATTTAAATATCAATTTTTCACTTTTCAAACAGTGTTAACCTGTTAACGCATTTGGTTAACCTGTTAACGCAAGACAGAATACAATTTTTACAGTATTTCAACAGTGTTAACCTATTAACGCCCTGGGTTAACCTGTTAACGCAAGACAGAATACGTTTTTTGGCAAATTATAACAGTGTTAACCCGTTAACGCCCTGGGTTAACCCGTTAACGCAAAACAGAAATTAATTTTTTTAATTATCATAACAGTGTTAACCGGTTAACGCCATGGGTTAACCGGTTAACGCAAGACAGAAAGCTGTTCCTGCGCTAACCACGAACAGAATGCAGAATTACCCGCATTTTTCGCCGTTGGAGGACTTCCGGACCTCCGATTTCGCTTCCGTAAAAAGCTACACGTCCAGAAAATTACGACTCATCCAATTATAGATTCATTCACAGTTTTAACGTAATTTATTCATCACAATTCAAGGGTATTTCTCAAAACCTAATTAGAGTCGATTCAATGGCTTATTACTACCCATTACATGTTAACCCATAATACCCATTAAACGACGATAAACCCCCCTTACCTGAGTTAATCCGGCAATTGATTCTTTGACCTTCAACAATCGTGAATTCTCCTCTTGAGCCCTAGCCTCTTCTTCTCCCTTTCTCAGTTTCTTCTCTTTTCTCCCAATTATTACGTGTTCTCTGTTTTCACGTGTAAATAACCTTTTTACCAAATGGGACTCTTTACTGATTCCAAAAATCGTTCCAATTCCAACTTTATTATTCCAATAATAATAATCCAATAATATTCCAATTATTTAATTAAATTAATAAATATACTAATAATAATATATATGAATGGTTTATCTTTTATTTTGAAGAATAATACCCTCTCATTCATATTATCATCATAATATACTATTAAAGTTAAATTAAATAATTATCATATTTTATCGGGGTGTTACATGCATCATGGTGTTTGTAAATCATGGAAATTTAAGCATTCATTACTTTTTAAGGACATGGCACCCCAAAATGTATGAACCCCACCTCCCAAAAAGAGAGGGTTCAAGGGACTAGGCTCACCAGGTGTTATGGACTGGAGGTACAACGGCCCGTGATCCTTCCACTGTCAAGAGTAGGAAGTGTTCGCTGCTCTGTGAAACCAGCCTCACGCTATACCCTCCTGTCTAAGACACACAAGACAGGTGCCTTCGCACAAGTATTTAAGCATTCATTACTTTTTAAGGACATGGCACCCCAAAATGTATGAACCCCACCTCCCAAAAAGAGAGGGTTCAAGGGACTAGGCTCACCAGGTGTTATGGACTGGAGGTACAGCGGCCCGTGATCCTTCCACTGTCAAGAGTAGGAAGTGTTCGCTGCTCTGTGAAACCAGCCTCACGCTATACCCTCCTGTCTAAGACACACAAGACAGGTGCCTTCGCACAAGTCTCATGGGTCAACTCACAACTTGGAGCGGGCAGGCCAGCATGGTGCAACCACCAGACCAACCTGTTAAGCCTTAGCCATGTTCCATCACCTTATTGCCCCCACATGGGTCACAAGCTGGCGCTACTCAGCTCAGCGAACTAACTAGCATATCAGACATTTATAAACACTTACTTGTGTGATGTTCTAGCCAACACGGGACTTAATGAATCTAGAATGGTGTAGTATTAAGTTAGAACATGCTTTCTTAAATGTTGTGGTTGATGTTATAATACATATATAGGACTGAATTAGTCACAACATATATAGAAGGATTAAATCTATTCAGAAAGTTATACGCAAACTAAATACACTCAAAAAAATGATTCAAAACCAATGTAGTGAAATGCATACCTGGTTTAGCTTAGAGTATCAACAATCAACATTATAACTTTTGAGTGTTGCTGCTTCATTTTCTGGCTTTTCTCTAATGCTTCCTAATATTTAGCATCCCATCGGCATCTTCCATATTCACTGTTTGTTTGTTATAGTTGGCTTACTAGCATACTTTAAATCGTGGTTGCAGTTGTGGTTATGCTGCAAACTTTTATATGGCAGGAAATTACGGCCAATGCGATGTTGCGGATACCTCAAAATACTTTTATGCTGCATCTATAGTTCCAGAATGCAATATAAAATCATGCTTAATATATATTATGGATATGTATTTCTTGCAATTATGAAATCACATAATTGACAAAGTCATGCATTTTTTACCATCTGATCAATCCGATGTCTCACATCCAACCTTGTATAATAGATTCGATTACGGCAAATGCAGACCAGCTGGTCTTAATTAATTTAACAATCTAGATCATATGATTGCAGCACATGAGGGATTTCCTGACTACAGGGGTTCGAACCCACAAATGCTTATAATAAAATGTCACGAATAATGATTGTGCAAATAAAACATGAGATACTTTTAAAACTAACAATAGTATATTGAAATTTCTTGTGGAAAGCATTATCAAAACATACCAGGAGTGATATAACCATGTGTACCAGTAAAAAAGCTATAACCCATCTGAGATTTCTCAGCAAACCTTGCAACACCAAGATGCTGCTATGAATAACAAGTGGAGAACAATCATGGTGCAAATAGAAAATCCTTTTTGCACCTCCCAATGCAATTTATACCTGTGATTCCAATCCCAAGCAACTTTCTCGTCTTACATATTTCTACGAAGAGCTTCAAAAAGATTACCATTTGGCATATACTCAAAAACTAAAAGGTTGGTTCCTCCTTTAAAAAGCCAGCATAGAGTTTAAGTATATTTCTATGCCTGATTTTCCCTAAAATCCTCATTCCATCACCTTCCTCTAGTTGCTTCACAACCACTACCGTCCCATTTTTCTTTAACGCGACTTGATAAACCTTTCTGGTACCACCATGGTTGATTAAATTATCTTCATCCAAATGACTATTCATCAGCATCAATATCCATTTGGTGAAAATATGATAATTTCCTTTTTTTAATTGCTTCCTTTTGACATTTCTGTAACTTATTTGCTCTTCAAATCATGACGTTCCTACAGATCAAACCACGGCGATGAAGATAACAACAATGATCAAGAGCGTTACATGTTTATAACCAAAGAGAATGCTTCTATGATCATGATCTTCATCATAAATCTTAAAAACATAATTTATTGAAGTTTTTGGAATTTTCTCAACACATAAACCTTTGTTTCCAAACAAAGCTTTCTCTCCACCAACAAAAACAACAATATGGATATTGAACATTTTGATTCAGTCCAATCTCAAACATTATGGATCAAACATAAAGTATATTGTTTTAATTTTCAAAAAAGAATTTTGAAGTTCATAAATACAAAATGACACCTCATGTAATGTACAATTACTTGATCATACAATCTTCACTAAATTAGGCCTCCAATTACCTATATGATACCACTAATCTTAAAGTGTACCAAAGTCATGTTCAAAATGTTGAGATTAATCATCATTATAATGAATGTGATTATTGACCATTAGTTGTGACTATAGGTGAAAAGTCATTTAAATAGTTAAATGGATTCTTTGAAAAGCTTATAATGCATCATTAAAAGTAGCTAAATGGATTATTTTAAAAACTTATAATGCATTATTTGAGATTTGAGCATGATATGATATCACTAATCTCAAAGTACCAAAGTTCAGAGGTTATTCTTATAAAAAAATATTAATGCTAATATCAAACTCCACAATCATAAGCTCAAAGAGAGAATAAGAAATTACAGCTCCGTGGCATTACATAAATAAGTATCACATAAACAAAAAAATAATACAATGCTCAAACCATGTCCAAGTAACATTACCATGCAATCTCTTTTCTATTCCAACTACTAGTGGAAAATTGGATGGACCAGATAAGAGGCTTGAATTTCAAGCCTCTCATACATGTCTTGGGGTCAGAGTGAATGAAAGAAGCAACATATAACAAGCTATTGAGCTGTGATATTGGTGTTATTAAAAGTATTGATGGAAATGGACAATTTTATTGATCATAAGTTTCTTATATATCATACTAGTACATAAAACATGATCCTGCAAAGGTGGCAACAAAAAAATTGAGACCTATAATTAACTACAAAATATACATGGCGAAATCAAATGTGATGGAATCATATTTGCTCAATCAATTCCTTAGAGCTAAACCGATTGTTTTCTTGTGTCTACGTAGAGGAGTTATTTCTTATTAAATATTCCAAAAATTGATTTGATGGCATTGATGGCGTTCTCGTTGATAAATGATTCATCGAATCTTTTCAATAATGGGTCGAATTCCGGGGATGCCCTTGCATTTGCAAGGTCAGGATCAGTTCTGATTCTCTGTTAAACAACAACAGCATTAGGCAGCTTATTTAGCAACAAATATGATATTATAACTTGTAGAGTTAAAGTCTTCAAAACCAGATTTTAGAGCTTCTTCAAGTGTAGAAAGTGCCGCTTGAATCTGTTTTAAAAATGTATTATTGTTTAGGTTTAAATACATAGAATGTGTTTCATTGTGTGATTCATATTTTCAGAACTCCCATTGTCAAATTTCTTTTCTAGTATGAACCATGAACCGAAAAAGTGATGGTTCAAGGGGCTAGACTCACTAGGTTTTAGTGGGCTGATGGTGCAGCGGCCTGTAATCCCTCCACTGTCAGGAGTAGGAAGTGTTCGCTGCTCTGTGAAACCAGCCTCACGCTATACCCTCCTGTCTAAGACCAACAAGACCCATGCCTTCGCACAAGTCCCGTGGGTTAACTCATAACTTGGAGTGGGCAAGCCAGCATGGTGCAACCACAAGACCAACCTGTTAAGCCTTAGCCATGTTCCATCACCTTGATGCCCCCACATGGGTCACAAGCTGGCGCTACTCAGCTCGGCGATCCAACTAGCATGTAAGACATTTATAAACACTTGCTTGTGTGATGTTCTAGCCAATGTGGGACTTAAATGAGTCCAAAATGGTGTAGTATTAAGTTGGAATGGAACATGCTTTCCTAAATGGCTTCCTTTGTACTCGGCACTCCCCAACTACTTGTGACATGTTATAATACTAATCAATGAAAAGATGCGATTGAGGGATTTAATGTACATATATAGAGGGATTACTGGAACAAATTAGTCACTACATATTTAGAGGGATTTAATATATTCAGAAAGTTATACACAGACTAAATACAGCACATACAATTTGTAAAGTGAACAAACATATATACCTGATTCAGCTTAGAGTAACAACAAGCAACATTATAACTTGCCACTGCTGCTTCATCAGGCTCTGGCTTTGTTCCCAAAACTGACTCAAATTTCTCTAATGCTTCCTCATACTTAGCATTCCTTCAACATTTAAACAAGTAACGGACATTAGGATTATCAGGAAGATATCATTAATTCTTTTAATCCTATTCTGGATGTATATACTTTGAAATTAACACTTTTTCTTGTCTCAAACTAGGCGTTGCAGATTATAATTTCATATAAAACTGTCATGTACACCTTGTCTTTACAAGAACAAAGTCACCGGTCCTTCATTCCTTATTTTAATAAGCAATTAAGTAATAAAGGGAAATATTTACTAAATCCAGCTCACCGTCATGATTTTTGTATATATGCATGATTATATGTTAAAAACCAAAATTTCATAAAATGCCCAATAATGACATGAGCGAAATGACACTTCTAGACAAGGAACTGCACTTAATCTCTATAGCAGATTGAACATTATAATTCCATTTTGAAATGAAGGAAAACTGTTAAAAAACGTAATAAGAACAGAAAGAAAACGATCTTCTGAGTCGACAGAGTCTTACTTGTATAGTCGTAAGCCTTCTCTCAAATCATTTTCCCGACGCTCTTTCAGTTCCTTTTTCCTTAGGTAGTTTTGCATCTGGAATTTTTACAAGATTGAGGAATGAAAACGGTTGTAACCCCACATGGAGATACAGTAGTGACATATTTCAATAGAAAATAAAATATCTTATATAAAAAAAAGGGTTTGAAAATTTAAGAAATACAATTTTGTAGTTTAAATTTAAAGAAACTTACTTGAATTTCCCTGACTTTGCTACTGACTACACCAGAGTTCCTTTCAGCTCTGATGATCTCCTTCTCAGTGAACTCACCACCTGTTTCTATCTTTCCTGTGAAGAAACGGAAAGCATGGTTCACAGATCCATGTGCTAAGTTCACAATCAGGGAAACATTGCAAAAATGCATACACAATAAACTTACCATATCTTTTCTGCATTCTCATGAGTAACGGGCCTATTCTTTGGCGAATTGTGTACATTGTTCTTCCATATTCCGCGGCTGGCCAAATTTCGGTCCCAAAAACAGCACTGCAAATGTTGAACATTTTGATTCAGCCATATCTCAAACACTATAGGCCTCTATTTAATGCACATAGGACACTTTCTTTATCATACAACCTCAAGCCAACCTTCACTAAATTAGGCCTCCAGTTACCCGCTTTGAGCATGATATGATATCACTAATCTCAAAGTATTAAAGTCTAAAAAATATTAATGCAATATGAAACTCCACAGTCATAAGCTCAATCTTGACCAAATAAGTTCATGTTTGGATAAACAACTTAAATAAGCGCTTATCATAAAATGCTTATGTATAAGCTATTTTCCATAACAAAAAATAAACTAAAATGAAACTGTTGTTATCTAAACTATTGGCTATTTTTAAGCTATCATGGGGCGCGTGTCAAAATCAGCTGAAAACAACTTGTGAAAATGCTTATGTATAAGCGCTTACCATACCATAAAATGCTTATGTATAAGCTATTCTCCCTGACAAAAAAATAAACTAAAATGAAACAGTTATTATCTAAACTATTAGGTATTTTTTAAGCTATGTATAAGCTTCAAGAAACAAACCCTAAGCCTTGTCAGCTAATCTCTTCCTTTCACAAATTTGAGTCCATAAGGTTGGTCAATATCTACCTCTTTGGATGCTTCTGACTCAACATCAGATGAAGCTTTAACCACGAAAAGGAACGGTTTTGACAAATGGGTATTTGAGAAACAACAATAAGAAGAAGGGTTTCTTCAAGAGCTTTACCCGGGAAATTTTTATATTTTTAACGTCATTTTTGCAATTTTATAATTAATTTATAAATCATTTGTTTAAATAATAATTTAGGATAAATTATTAGTTAGAGGTATAAGTATAGAATGATTTTGATTAATTGATGTATTGATTATGATAGTATTCTTTTATCTATCGTATTTTTTTTCTTTGATTTAATCATTCAATCATTATGTCCAAAAATCATATAAAATTTTGTGTAAATCTCCTACCGTGCAAAACTATTTTCAAATTCTGATTTTTGAAAGTAATATTTTTTAATCAATTTAATGGTCGGATGAAGAAACTCAAAAAACATCTTATGATTTGAAGGCAGAGAACATATTTCCATGTTAAGTGCAAAAGTGCATTACTCAATTTCACATCATAAAACTACACAATCAATGTGGAATGCTCTTCAAATGCTCTATGAGGATACAAATGTTAAGGAATCTAGAATTAAAATGTTGACAGAGGAGTATGAACTATTTCGTATGGAACTTGGTGAAGTTGTGGAATCCATGCATACTTGTTTTCTCCACTTAATCCACGAGTTACTATTTTTTAATCAATCTAATGGTCGGATGAAGAAACTCAAAAAACATCTTATGATTTGAAGGCAGAGAACATATTTCCATGTAAAGTGCAAAAGTGCATTACTCAATTTCACATCATAAAACTACACAATCAATGTGGAATGCTCTTCAAATGCTCTATGAGGATACAAATGTTAAGGAATCTAGAATTAAAATGTTGACAGAGGAGTATGAACTATTTCGTATGGAACTTGGTGAAGTTGTGGAATCCATGCATACTTGTTTTCTCCACTTAATCCACGAGTTACTATTTTTTAATCAATCTAATGGTCGGATGAAGAAACTCAAAAAACATCTTATGATTTGAAGGCAGAGAACATATTTCCATGTAAAGTGCAAAAGTGCATTACTCAATTTCACATCATAAAACTACACAATCAATGTGGAATGCTCTTCAAATGCTCCATGAGGATACAAATGTTAAGGAATCTAGAATTAAAATGTTGACAGAGGAGTATGAACTATTTCGTATGGAACTTGGTGAAGTTGTGGAATCCATGCATACTTGTTTTCTCCACTTAATCCACGAGTTAGAAAATTTGGATGCATACATTTCTAATAAAGAATGTGCTAACAAAATTTTTGAGATCAGTGTCTAGGGAATGACACATTAAGGTTACAATCATTAATGAATCAAATGATCTAAATACTTTCGGTGTTTCGATCTTATTTAGAAAATTGATTGAACACGAAAATGAATTAAGAAGGTTTGTGACATTGGAGTAAATACCAAA
Organism: Lathyrus oleraceus; assembly: GCF_024323335.1. Taxonomy (NCBI): domain Eukaryota; kingdom Viridiplantae; phylum Streptophyta; class Magnoliopsida; order Fabales; family Fabaceae; genus Lathyrus; species Lathyrus oleraceus. Next base: position 111,556,239 of record NC_066585.1, read on the forward strand.
AAGAAAGAGAAATGAAATAAGAGAAGTTGGGCATCTCCTTGAAAGCCTCGTTTCCAAGGCAAGGAAAATAGAGGAAAATGATGAAAGTTATGACGAAGATTCTTCCAAAGAGAAATAAATGGGGTTATCTGTCAAGCGTTATAATCAATACATAAAGAAATACCAATTTAAGCACTCTGACATGAATTTAATCAACTTTAAGAAATCTCATCCACGTGAGAAAGAAGAAAAGTAAAAGGAAGAAAGTGTTACATGTTATAAATGTGGAAACTCAGGTTATTACCTCACTACATGTCTCAAAGGTAATCATACCAAAGGTCATGGCTTATATCATACCAAAGGTCATAGGCTTATATCACTTTAGAAGACGAAGACGAGGGATCCTCTTCATCTTCTAGTTCGAACTCAGATGATGAATTTTCAAATTTGTGCTTAAAGGCGCATAAAACGGATAAAGACACTAAGGTATATTATTGAAATAAAATTGATTTGTAGCATATCTTTAAGGTTTTGATGATAAGAAAATATTTAAAGAATAATGGACTAAAATTTCTGAAGAGAACTTAGTAATGGTACTAAGAATAGATATTTAAAGAGAAGCAAAAGATCCAGATTCTGAAAGATCTGAAGCTGAAGACCAAAATCTGAAGACTCTGACTTTGACTCTGAATGAAGTCAGCCTCTAAAAATCCAAACTCTAAAGACTCAGCCTCTTAAGATCCAGACTCTGGAGATTCAAACTCTAAAGATCTAGTCAACGCAAGGATCGATGAGATTCTAATAGGCCACTATCAGACTCTAGGGACATTTTGCCTTCTTTTGATCACATGAAGACTTAAGAAAAAATCTACATAAGACACTGGGATGCAACATATAATTCCTTTTGTAGAAAAATACATACCCATTTGACAATAAAAGAGTTATTACCCTGTCAAACAAAAAGCACAAGTTTAACTTATAATTTCTTAACACTTGTATACTCTAGAAATTCCTAAGTCTAAAAGAGTATTAGTGTGTTGTATTTTGTTTATACCTCTTTATTGTATATCAAGTGTAAGAAATAGACAATATTTTCTTTATAAGTTAGATTGTAAGAAGTTTTTTGCCTGTGTGCTTGAGAATTTGGAGTCTCTTGCTTAAGTGCTTGAGCATCTGAAGTCTCTTGCTTGTGCGTTTGGGCATTAGAAGTCTCTTACTTGTGTGTCTGAGCATTGGAAGTCTCTGGTTTTGTGCTTGAGCAATTGTAATCAATTTTGATTATAGTGAAATCTCTTAGAGTTGCAAGGGGACTGAACTACTTCCGGTTGTAGGAAGAACCAAGAGAATTGCTTCTCTCTCTCTCTCTCTCTCTCTCTCTCTCTCTCTCTCTCTCTCTATATATATATATATATATATATATATATATATATATATATATATATATATATATATATATATATATATATATATCCTTTCTACCTTTGAATTCTTTTTAATCCACTACTAAACACTTAACTCTGATTCAGATTCTATATTGTATGCTCAGAATCTAATAAGAGAATTTTTAGAAAAGAAAGAAAAACCTAACACAGTTTAACCATCACCTTTTCTTGTGTTTTTCTCACATCTAGTTGGCATCAGAGCATGGTATGTACTTTAAATACTTAATCGTGATATAGAAAAGATCCTGAGAGAAAAACATGATTGATATGTCTGAAACCTTTGGTTCCAAAAACACTGTTATTGTAAACTATGATAATAATGCTTCTAAAAAGAATAACTATACAACTAGACCTCAAACTTTCAGTGGAGACTCTATAGAGTTTGAATGATGGAAAATTAAGATGTACACTTACATCATAGGTCTTGATGATTAGTTGTAGGACATTCTTAAAGATGACACTTATATTCTAGTTAATGGAATAGGAATGGTAACTGACATAAAAAGTCTCACACATGCTCAAAAGAAGACTTATAGGAAACATCACAAAGTTAGAGGCGTTTTGGTAAATGTTCTACCCCACTATAAATACATCAAGATTTTTGACAAATCTATTTCTAAAACCATATTTGAATCCTTATATGCTACATATGAAGGAAACCAACAAGTAAAAGAGGCAAATGATAACCTCTTGGTCCAATAGTATCAAATGTTCAAAATGAAAGAAGATAAAGATATTGAAGCCATGTTTTCAAGGTTTTAAGTTCTGGTATCTGGTCTTCAAGTTCTGAACAAGAGATATACAACTTCTGATCATATCAAGAAGATTCTTAGGAGTCTTCCTGTTAGAAACATACCAAATGTGACAACCATTCAGGAAGCCAAAGATGTAAACACAATAAGTCCTGAAAGCCAAATAAGAAATCTCCAAAGTCAGGAGATGGAGTACAATGATGATGAACCTACCAAGAAATCAAAGTCTCTTGCTTTAAAATGTGTTACTAAACATGCCAAGTCTTCTAAAATTTGGGATTCTGAAGATGCAACTCATGCAGGAACTTCTGAAGAACATTTTGATGATGAAGAAATGGCATTTATTATCAAAAGATTTTGGTATCAAACAAAAAAGAACAAAAGATTCTCAGGAAAAAACAGTGGCTTCAGAGGATCAAGTTATAGAGAAAAGAAAGAAGACTGTAAGGGATCACTATTACAAAAAGTAGATACAACCATGGCACCATTATCATGATCCTTCAAAGAAATGTGGTGATATATCTAAATTCAGATGCGTATATAATTTTTTATTTTTTAATTAATTGATAATTTATTACTACGGTTTTTTAAAACAATAATGGTGATATCAATTGACGTTTCATGAGTTAGACTCTCAGCGTCTGCTAATTCGTGATTTTCTTCTGAATTTAGCACCACCATTAATTTGTATTTAAACAAAGAAAGATATATCACTACAGTTATTTAAACAAACCGTTGTGGTGTTTTTTTTCTATTTTTTTTAAAAATTTAATAACTTAAAACCTGACGCTTTTTTTATAAATTACCAAAATGATATCACCACGGTTGACTAAAAACACTGTTGTGATATATTTTTTATTATTTTAAAAAAAAATTATTTGCTTAAGACCTGCCGCTTTTTTTATAAAATATAATTAATGTAAATATGATATCACGACGGTTGACTAAAAACATTGTTGTGATATATATTTTATTATTTTTTTAAAATTTTATTTGCTTAAGACATGGCATATTTTTATACATTTCATCATATATCACAACGATTTTGAAAAACAACCGTGATGATATCATTTAATCAGTTTATACAAATCTATCTAACTTGTTTCTTGAGTTGCATATTTTCATTTTCATCAAGAAACAACCTCTGACGAAACAACGTGATTTCAATCCTAACGAAACATACTTCACCATTTAACCTCAACGACACAAAACTAGTTTCAACCCTAACGAAACGTTCAACACCATCTTCAAACCTGAAGAAACAATAACATTTTCAACTAACGACTCTACTTTCGTACCGTCGAGGAGAGGGTCGATATTGTGTTCTTCGTTCTTGACTAGCCTTCGGTTTAGCTATTGGGGACTCCATGAGTCGTGATCGGAAACCATTTTCAACTAACATGAGAAGTGGAAGAGGGCTCTAATAGAATAGATTATTTTGTTATAATTAGTCATAATTAATTTCCTATAATTATGTTGTATCATAATTAGATAGTTGGCCAAATGTTACATATTGATGTATATATATTCTATTCAGATCAATGAGAAGGACATGATTTCCATTATCTTACATGGTATCAGAGCGGCGGACTTGCCACGCTGAGAGGTGTCTTCAGTAGGTTGCATACACCTGAGGACGTTGTCCTAGAAAATTATCTTCCAAGCGATTCCATGCTTCCATTGCAGTGGAGTTGGGTTCTCTGAGTTACTTTTTGATACGACTCACCACTGACAACAATGTTTATGTTTCCTTTGATCCTTTTGGTTTTACTGTCTCTGATTTTCAGATGGGGATCACCCTTCTCAGATGTGACAGTCATGGAGATCTTTATCCAGTTACCACTCCTCCCAGTTTTGTCGGTCTCACATCCAGTCTTTGGCATAGTCGTCTTGGTCATCCTGGCGTGTCTGTTTTGAATTTCCTTCGCAAAAATAAGTTCATATGTTGTGAACCTTTTAATTATTCTGTCGTTTGTGACTATTGTGTTTTAGGAAAACATGTTAAATTGTCATTTTTTGATTCTTAAACTACGACTTTGATGCCTTTTGACATTTTACATAGTGATTTATGGACGTCTCCAATTTTAAGTTTTGTTGATCATAAATATTATGTCTTATTCTTAGATGATTTTACAAAATTCTTGTGGACTTTTCCTATTAGCATAAAATCTCATGTGTTTGAAACGTTCAAGTCACTTAACTCATTCAAACTCAATTTTTCCAAAAAGTCAAAACATTTCAATGTGACAATGGCGGTGAATATAATAGTGAGCTTTTTCAAAAATATTGCACTGATCATGGTCTAGTTTTTCATTTCTCTTGTCTCCACACATCCTCACAAAATGGGAAAGCGGAACGCAAAATAAGAACCATTAATAATATGATACGCACTATGCTAGCTCATTCTTTTGTTCCCCCATCGTATTGGCATCACGCTCTCCACATGGCAACTTACCTGTTAAATATTATTCCCTGTAAAACACTTCATAATTAGTCACCAACACAACTCATGTATCATCGTGATCCCACGTACACATATCTCAAAGTCTTTGGTTGTCTATGTTATCCATTATTCCCGTCATCTACCATTCATAAGTTACAACCCCGCTATACTCCATGTGTCTTCTTGGGTTATCCGCCGAATCATAGAGGTTATAAGTATTTTGATTTGTCTAATAGAAAATTAATAATTTCGAGGCATGTTATCTTTGATGAAACTCAATTTCCCTTCACTAAGATACACTCCCCTTCACCTCACTCTTATCTATTCCTAGATGATGACCTTCACCCATACCTTATACATCAGTGGCAAAATCAAATTTCACCACCTGTTGCACATAACCAACCAACACCCACAATCCCAATTGACCAACCATTACCCTCAATAAACCAACAATCATCATCTCCTACCTCTTCGATCAACACACCCATTACAATAAACTCTCAATCACCACCATCAATTCAACTACATCCACCTCCACCTACACGAACCATCACCACCCGAAGCATGAAAGGCATTGTCAAACCCCGCGCGATATTTAACTTATCAATCTCTCACTCTTACCACACCATCTCTCCCATACCTAAAAACTCCAAACTAGCCTTATCAGACCCGAATTGGAAATTCGCAATGCAATCTGAATTTGATGCGCTTATTCGATGTATGTGGATTTTTAGGCATAAGAAAATTTCTGATGGCTCCTTTGAGCGTTATAATGCTCGTCTTGTAGGTGATGCCAGGTCACAAGTTGCAGGTGTGGATTGTGATGAGACTTTTAGCCCCGTGGTGAAACCCGCTACCATTTCGAACAATGCTTACCACTGCTCTCTCCAAATCCTGGCCCATTCATCAACTGGATGTCCATAATGCATTTTTACATGGTGATCTTCATGAGACTGTTTACATGCATCAACCATTGGGTTTTCGCGACCTCCATCATCTAGATTATGTATGTCGGTTGAAGAAGTCATTGTATGGTCTCAAGCAAGCGCCTAGGGCATGGTACCAACGTTTTGCTGACTATGTCGCCACCATTGGCTTTCGCCATAGCACATCAGACCACTCTCTCTTCATATATCGACAAGGTTTAGACATGGCCTACATTCTGCTGTATGTAGATGACATCATCCTCATCACCTCCACTCAGGTCCTCCGCCAATCAATTATCTCACTCTTAGCATTTGATTTCGCAATGAAGGATTTAGGCCCTCTGAGTTAATTTCTGGGTATTGTAGTATCTCGTCATCCTGATGGTATATTTCTCAGTCAAAGCACTTATGCATCAGAGATCATTGAACGTGCTGGCATGGCGTCTTGTAAACCATCAGCTACTCCTGTTGACACCAAGCAGAAACTCAACACCTCCTCTGGCACTTCTTATGAGGATCCCTCCTTGTAACGGAGTCTTGTAGGGGCCCTACAGTATCTCACCTTCACTCGACCTGATATATCATATGATGTTCAACAAGTTTGTCTTCACATGCATGCCCCTCGCACGGAACACATACTCGCTCTTAAGCGCATTTTGCGCCATGTTCAGGGCACCTTACATTTTGGACTACACTTATCCCCATCTTACATTACAAAGCTTATCTCCTACACTGACGCTGATTGGGGTGGATGTCCTGACACAAGACGTTCTACATCTGGGTACTGTGTTTTTCTAGGTGACAACCTTATTTCTTGGTCTTCCAAAAGGCAGTCAACTCTCTCTCTCGTTCCAGTGTTGAAGTCGAATATAGGGGGCTTGCCAATGTTGCCTTTGAATCGTGTTGGATTCACAATCTTCTCCTGGAACTCCGTTTTCCTATTCCTCAGACCACTTTGGTGTATTGTGACAATGTTTGTGTCATCTATCTATCTGGTAATCCTGTGCAGTATCAATGCACTAAGCATATTGAGATGGACATTCATTTTGTTCGGGAAAAGGTAGCTCGTGGTCATGCTCGCGTCCTTCATGTTCCCTCAAGACATCAGACCACAGACATCTTCACCAAAGGACTTCCTCGCATTCTCTTTGATGATTTTCGGACCAGTCTAAGCGTTTGTGAACCTCCCGCTTCGACTGCGGGGGTGTGATAAAATAGAATAATTTGTTATAATTAGTCATAATTAGTTTCCTATAATTATGTTATATCATAATTAGATGGTTGACCAAATGTTACATATTGATGTATATATATTCTATTCAAATCAATGAAAAGGACACAATTTCCATTATCTTACAGGCTCGACTGAGACCAAATGGATACTACGTTTCAGATGCCTCCAGATTAGTAACCGAAAGAATTGTAAGTAAGACTTGATGTGCATATGTTTAGTGTTTTTTAAATTTTCTTTGGTAATTAATAATGTATGTCTTATCATGTTTTATAGGATTCATTGGTTAACTCAGCCCGTGAAGGTACCTTTGTTGCAGAACCACAACATGATATATTAATATAAGCAATCAGAACAAACGAGCATGGTGGTTAAAGCACTTACTATATCTAGTTGTCTGAAAATAAAACGAAGAGTAGAAACCTGGTGGTGAATGCTTGATCACTAACATTGAACATTCCAGCCTTATCAGCTGATCCAGCCAGGAGCAATAACATCAATGTAAGTTCAACCATCTCTTCCTTTCACAAATTTGAGTTCATAAGGTTGGTCAATCTCTTCTCCTTCTTCTTTGGGTGCTTCTGGCCCAACATCAGATGGAGCTTTAACCACGAAAAGGAACGATTTTGACAAATGGGTATTTCAAAAACTACAATCAAAAGGGTTTCTTGGAAAAAACAACTTGGCGGTGGGAAGGAAATAAGAACGAATGAGAGCTCTATGAATTTGCTACTCCCTTTACGCATAATTTTTTTTATATTTTTACAATTTTTTAATTAATCTAAAAATCATTTATATCATTTATTTATAAGTTAACTATTTTATGATTTGTAGTATTGTCTAACTAGTGTTGTGGTAATTGATTAAATTTTTATTTGATACTCATGGATCCATTTGAAATAAAAGAGTGTCCCAAATTGAATGATGCATTTTAATTTTTAAGATATTTTTTCCAATTTTACCTTCTAATTAATATTATTTTCATCATTCTCAATACATGATAAAGATACTTTAGTAAAAATATCATTTTCTCTCTTTTATTAATTTTTTTTAATATATATAAAATGATCAATTAAATCACTCACTTATTGTAGGGAGTAATAATTTAGGCATAGGAATGTGTTACTACATTAATGCTTTTTGTTTAAATTACGAGAATATTAATAAGTTATTGTATTACTACAAGAATAGAAGATAGGATAACTTAGTTATAAGTTATTCCTTTTTACCAACCATTATTTGTTGAGACATTTTTGTATTAATCAATCAAAGATGTATTTTACAAATAATTAAAGATGTATTACTTGAACAAATTAGAGCTAACTTAAATAAAATTTAAATCAAAGAGATGGAAGAGATTTTTCTATCATTTTTTTCTCAAAGACTTCTCAAAAGTCTAGGTGTGTGCGTGCGTGATTAAATTTTTAAACATATCCAATACTATATTTTGAATTTTCTTAAATCCTCACAACTTTTTTTATTCAATTATTGATTTGATCACAAAGGCAATTTATTTTCCAACTTCATCAAATTTTTAAATTACAAATAGTATATTTCTATATCATATTCTGTTAATACAATTTTTTTCTATTTTGGTAATATTGATATTGTTTAGAAGGATTATTCGTCTTTCAAATAGTGTATAGAAAGATCCTTCTAAACTAATGCGAATTAAGGGCATTTTTAGTGTAGTTTGATTCAATTTTATTCGGTTTTAAAAATCAATTTAAAATTTAATTTGATCTAAGTGGTTTTCACATAAATTATATCAAAGTACATCTAATAATAGTTGATTTTATGCGGTTTACAATTTTTTTGATCGACTTACGGTTTAAATTTGGATAAGTTTGGATTTAAATACCCTTAGTGTGAATATTTATTTCATTTTATTTCTTTCACGTGTGTGTTTACTGATATTTTTAGTAAACAATCACGAGTTTGGTTCACTTAAGAGATTAAACTCGAAAAATCTCAAATACAGATTTGTGCATGAACGTTTTGAGAAACTTTTGTGTGTTTAAAAGAGTGGTTTTATCTGAGTTTGTGAGAACTCAAGAATAGTGTGAAGAAAATAGAAATGTGCAAAAAAATATGAAGATTTTGAAGCAAAAGCAATAAGATTGTAATCAAAACAAAGAAAATAACAAAACAAGTCGAAAGTAAAATGTTTGCATTAACATAAAATGGTGTGCATAATCATACATTTACCATTGAATCTCTGAATCATTGTGACTTGGATATTGGATTTTATAGAGAACTTAATGACACTTGCGACCCTAATCACAATGCATAAATTCGATTTATATACAAGTAAAAATTAATCGTCGACAATGGTTACTTGCTCGGCACTTAACACAAGTGAGTATTGAAAAAAGGGATCAACACAAACGAGTGTTGGAAATCAATACGGACGAGTATTGAAAAAGGGAGATCAACACAAACGAGTGTTGGAAATCAATACATACGCGTATTGAAAAATGGGAGATCAACACATACGAGTGATGGAAATCAATACGGACGAGTAGCGTATAAAGGGATCAACACGGACGAGTGTTGGAAATCAATATAGACGATAATTGAAAAAAGGAGAGATCAACACGGACGAGTGTTAGAACTCAATAAGGACGAGTATTGGAAAAAAAAGATCAACACGAACAAGTGTTGGAAATCAATACGGACGAGTATCGAAAAAAAGTGATATCAAAATGGACGGGTGTTGAGAATCAATACATACGATTATTGAAAAAAAGGTGATCAACACTGACGAGTGTTGGAAATCAATACGGACGACTATTGAAAAGATGAGATCAACACGGACGTGTGCAGGAAATCAATACGGACGAGTATTGAAAAAAGGGATCAACATGGGCGATTGTTGGAAATCAATACAAACGAATATTGAAAAAAGGGATCATCACAAACAAGTGCTGGAAATCAATACAGATGAGTATTGAATAAAAGGATCAACACGTACGAGTGTTGGAAATCAATACAAACGGGTATTGAAAATAGGGATCAACATGGACGAGTGTTGGAAATTAATACGGACGAGCATTGAAAAAAGGGATAAACACATACAGTGTTGAAAATCAATACAGACGAGTATTGAAAAAGGGAGATCAACACAGACGAGTAAAAAATGGATATCAACATGAGCGAGTGTTTGAAATTAATACGGACGAATATCGTAAAAGGTATCAATACGGACGAGTGTTGGAAATTAATACGGATGAGAATTGAAAAAAAAAGGAGATCAACACGGACGAGTGTTGGAAACCAATACAGACGAGTATTGAAAAAAGGTAGATCAACACGGACGAGTGTAGGAAATCAATATGGACGAGTATTGAAGAAAGAGATCAACACAGGCGAGTGTTGGAAATCGATACGAACGAGTATTGAAAAAAGGGATCATCACAGACAAGTGTTGGAAATCAATACAAACGAGTATCGAATAAAAGGATCAACACAGACGCGTGTTGGAAATCAATATGGATGGGCATTGAAAATAGGGATCATCACGGACGAGTGTTGGAAATTAATACAGACGAGTATCAAAAAAAGGGATCAACACAGACGAGTGTTGAAAATCAATACAGATGAGTACTGAAAAGGGGAGATCAACACGGACGAGTGTGGGAAATCAATATAGACGAGTATTGAAAAAAAGGGAGATCAACACAAACGAGTGTTGGAAATTAATACAAGCGAGTATCGTAAAAGGGATCAACACATATGAGTTTTGGAAATTAATACAGACGAGAATTGAAAAATAAGGAGATCAACACGGACGAGTGTTGCAAATCAATACAGACGGGTATTAAAAATAGGAAGATTAACATGGATGAGTGTTGGAAATCAATACAAACGAGTATTAAAAAAGGGATCAACATAGACGAGTGTTGGAAATCAATACATACGAGTTTTGAAGAAAGGGGTCAACACGGATGAGTGTTGGAAATCAATATAGACGAGTATTGAAAAAAGGGATCAACACGGGCGAGTGTTGGAAATCAATACAGACGAGTATTGAAAAAAAAGAGATCAACACGGATGAGTGTTAGAAATCAATACAGACAAGTATTAAAAAAAGGGAGATTAACACGAACGAGTGTTGGAAATCAATACGGACGAGTATTGAAAAAATGGATCAACACGGACATGTGTTGGAAGTCAGCACAAACGAGTTTTGAAAAAAAGGATCAACATGGAAAAGTGTTGAAAATCAATACAGACGAGAATTGAATAAAGTGTCAACACAGACGTGTGTTGAAAATCAATACAAACGAGTATTGAAAGAAGGGATCAACTCGAAAAATTGTTGAAAATTAATACAGACGAGTATTGAAAAAATGGATCAACACCGACGAGTGTTGAAAATCAATACGGACTAGTATTGAAAAAAAGGATCAACACAAACGAGTGTTGGAAATCAATATGGACGATTTTTTTAAAAATGGACCAACACTGACGATTGTTGGAAATCAATACAAACAAGTATTGAAAAAAGGGATAAACACTAACGAGTGTTGGAAATCAATACATACGAGTATTGAAAAAGGGAGATCAACACAGACGAGTGTTGGAAATTAATACGAACGGATATTGAAAAAATATATCAACACAAACGAGTGTTGGAAATCAATACAAACGAGTATTGAAAAAAGAGAGATCAACACGAACGAGTGTTGGAAATCAATACGGACGAGTATCGAAAAAAAGTGATATCAAAATGGACGAGTGTTGAGAATCAATACATACGATTATTGAAAAAAAAGGTGATCAACACCGATGAGTGTTGGAAATTAATACGGACGACTATTGAAAAGATGAGATCAACACGGACGTGTGCAGGAAATCAATACGGACGAGTATTAAAAAAAGGGATCAACATGGGCGATTGTTGGAAATCAATACAAACAAATATTAAAAAAAGGGATCATCACAAACAAGTGCTGGAAATCAATACAGATGAGTATTGAATAAAAGGATCAACACATACGAGTGTTAGAAATCAATACAGACGGGTATTGAAAATAGGGATCAACATGGACACTTGTCACCGTTCAAAGGATGAATCTTCTGGGTCAACTTTGACCAGACTCTTCCTGGACCTTTCTTTTTTCTTTAGGCCCATATTCGTCTTACTGATAACACCCCCATAGTTTAGAATAGAACAAATGCTTTGATTGTTAATATTATTTTATTTTATTTTCGAAATTATAATTATACCATTGTTAATATTATTTTATTTTATTTTTGAAATTATAATTATACTATTGTTAATATTATTTTATTTTATTTTCGAAATTATAATATTACATTATTGTTAATATTATTTTATTTATATATATATATATATATATATATATATATATGTATATATATATATATATATATATATATATATATATATATATATATATATATATATATATATATATATATATATATATATATATATAGTAAATATGTAATTATATTACTATTATTATTATTATTATTAATTTTTAAGAAGTAAATACACAATTATATGGTCGTTATCATTATTAATATTTAATTATTTGGTTATATTCATTTTTTATTACTACTTATTATTTAACTAAAATAAAATAATTCGTTAAACATTCAGGTAATTAATTGATTATAGAATCACAAATGACCTTCATAATTTAGATGTTTATTTATCTTAAGGAGTGTATGTGCATGATTATTCTTTATCTATTTGTTTATATTGAACCTTGAGTATACACGAAATGATATGTTATAATTGTGACAAAATCACGTCGCTTTCATCGATTTTAAAATAATCCGAGCCGATTTCAAAATAAATCACATACTTCTCGATTCTAAGTCGAGCACATTTTCAAAACACCTATGTAACTTAATCGCTTGTAAAAGCATCACCATCAACCTCACATGGCTTACTCTTGGGCCTTCTTACAATGAGACCTATTCGGTTTTAATTAATCGATTAGATGGATTATTCACTAAATAATATCAATTCATTCATAAGAATGCAAATTTTAAAACCTCGATCCGATATCGAAAGTTAAATTAAAATACTTAATCACATCTAAACAACACTTCATTTGAAAATGAAAAGGGGGGTGGTTTTGAGTTTTCAACTCCTCTCCTCGATTATTTGAATACGAGTTTTCTTACTCGGTTAGTCAAATGGTCGTCATTTCTAAATCATTTAAGTACAAACAAATCAAATCCTTTTATAACAAGAAACCGAAAGGGAGATAACTTTGAGTCTTCAATTTTTCTCCTCGACTATTTGAATACAAGTTCTCTTACTTGGTTAGTCAAATAATTGTCATTCCTATACCAACTTCCAAACTCCGATTAAATCGAAATATTTTCACAATAAGCTAAATGAAAAGGGAGTTGACTTTGAGTTTTCAACTTCACTCCTCAATTGTTTGAATACAAGTTCTCTTACTCGGTCAGTCGAACAATTGTCATTTTACACCAATTCATACCGTAAGTCAGATCATTCTCAATCAAAACTATACGAAAAGAGAGATGGTCTTGAGTTTTCAATTCCTCTTCTCAAATGCTTGGATATCAATATAGACGAGTATTGAAAAAAAAGGGAGATCAACACAAATGAGTGTTGGAAATTAATACAAACGAGTATCGTAAAAGGGATCAACACATATGAGTGTTGGAAATTAATACGGACGAGAATTGAAAAATAAGGAGATCAACTCGGACAAGTGTTGCAAATCAATACGGACGGGTATTAAAAATAGGAAGATTAACATGGATGAGTGTTGGAAATCAATACAAACGAGTATTAAAAAAGGGATCAACACAGACGAGTGTTCGAAATCAATACATACGAGTTTTGAAGAAAGGGGTCAACACGGATGAATGTTGGAAATCAATATAGACGAGTATTGAAAAAAGGGACAACACGGGCGAGTGTTGGAAATCAATACAGACGAGTATTGGAAAAAAAGGAGATCAACACGGATGAGTGTTAGAAATCAATACAGACGAGTATTAAAAAAAGGGAGATTAACACGGACGAGTGTTGGAAATCAATACGGACGACTATTGAAAAAATGGATCAACACCGACATGTGTTAGAAGTCAACACAAACGAGTTTTGAAAAAAGGACCAACATGGAAAAATGTTGAAAATCAATACAGACGAGTATTGAATAAAGTGTCAACGCAAACGTGTGTTGAAAATCAATACAAAAGAGTATTGAAAGAAGGGAATACTCTAACAATTGTTGAAAATTAATACAGACGAGTATTGAAAAAATGGATCAACACCGACGAGTGTTGAAAATCAATACGGACTAGTATTGAAAAAAAGGATCAACATAAACGAGTGTTGAAAATCAATATGGACGATTTTTTTTAAAATGGACCAACACTGACGATTGTTGGAAATCAATACAAACAAGTATTGAAAAAAGGGATAAATACAGACGAGTGTTGGAAATCAATACAGACGGGTATTGGAAATAGGGATCAACACAAACGAGTGTTGGAAATTAATACGAACGAATATTGAAAGAATATATCAACACAAACGAGTGTTGGAAATCAATACAAACGAGTATTGAAAAAAGAGAGATCAACACGGACGAGTGTTGAAAATCAATACAGACAAGTATTAAAAAATAGGGAGATTAACACAGACGAGTGTTGGAAATCAATGCAGATGAGTATCGAAAACAGGGGTCAACACATACGAGTGCTGGAAATTAATACAGACGGATATTCAGAAAAAGGGAGATCAACACAAACGAGTGTAGTTGTATGAAATGCTTGGATCAAACATTGCATTGGTCATGGAGGACGTGTGGGTCAAGCAGATATGATATGAACTTGTTGCTTGCAAAAATTAGAGAACTTTTTACTACAACTCCGAGAAATATGTCCAAATTATTTGCAAAGAAAAACATTGAACATGTCTCATATCATGACATTTACCTCGACTCTGAGCAGTATATGCAACACGTGAGACATGACTCCTTGAGTAATGACATGTTGTTCCTACCTTAGAAGTTCTCAAACACATGTATCTAAAGAAGGAACCAGCTTTACATTTAGAAAAACACCTCGACAACTTTAAATTTTGGGCTAAGTTTCATTATAAATTTATATCGGTTACTTATATTGAAAATCTCTTGGACAGTCGCGAGAACACACTTAATAACATTAACATGAAAAAAAAGCAACGTGTTTTATCCACAAATTAAAAAAACTAGAATAATATTCTTGAATATATAAATTAACTTGTTTGTAATTGGCTATCTCTAGTTCAAATTTAAAACGCTTTGTTGCATTGTTCTGGTTGTAAATACGCTTAAAACAATTTCAACTTTCTTAAGGAGTTGAATATCAGTGCAATCTTGATAAAGAGTGGCTTTCCCGCCTTTCCACAACTCTAACAAGTTCAGCACTAGGAACAACAAAATGTTCATCCCTAAAAGGTTTTCACATTTCAGAATAACTCTTGTTTGTGCGATAGTTGCACCAGCTAAACAAATATATATATATATATATATATATATATATATATATATATATATATATATATATATATATATATATATATATATATATATATATATATATATATATATATAAGGATAACTTGTTATGATCTTATCTTTTCCTGAATGTGTTTTAAGGACTTTAACAAAAGGTGGTGTGCAACTATTTCCCATAATGAGACATTTTCTAATTGCATCAGTTAATAAATCTAGATTTGGAAGATATTTTGCTTGTATGATTAATGAATCTAAGTCACCATGTAAGAATACTGTTTTGAGACTTGTGTGGAACAATTTAACCACCACCTTGACTATGATCCATTTGAACCTTATTGGAGAAAATCAAACATCACATATATTTTGATTAAGTTTATAACTGAAACAAAAAAATAAACAAAAATGAAACAGTTATTATCTAAACTATTAGCTATTTTTAAAGCTATGATGGAGAGCGTGTCAAAATCAACTAAAAATAAGTTTTGAGGAAGAATTTCTTGATTTCTTGATCACTTTTCTTAATAGTCAGATCCATCTATGATTCTAGTTAATATCAAAGTTAAGAACCATATACTTCAATTCCTCGTTAAATGTAAAGATACTATGGACTTTGGAGTATTCTCAATACGGTATATTTACTTTGGAGTACTTATATATTCTTATACTATCTTTATGTTTTTTTTCTTCTGATCCTTATTCTATAAACAAGCCGGTTTTCTTAAGATAGTTAATATTTGTTATCAGCAAGAATGTTAAAACAATAGTTCTTTATTGAAAAACATATGAAACAGAATGAAGACATTGTTTTAAATAGTTAGCATGCAGTTCACTATAATTGAAACTGATAGCATCGTGGGAGCTTATATTGGAACTATTAGATGTAAACAATTTGCTGGCTAAAATGAATTTGGCTTCCAACTAAATATACATGGTAGGCCAAAAAAATCAAGGACATGGCTGCCACCTCAGTATGTGTGACCTTAAAAAATTAACTTTATGTTAGTATTGATCACAACATTTTCTTAAACTCTTGTAAAATAATTGATCAAGATAAATGTTGAAATTGTTATTTTTAATTTATTTATGACAAAACAGCATGAAAGAGGCAGGAGAGTTACATTTGAATCTGATTCCACGAGTTCAACAAGTGATGGTTTCAAGATATCTTATCAAAACAGTTTATATGTTTCAAATAGAAGATGATGCATAAGAGTCCCACCTCGGTTAATGAAGTAAGAAACATAACAAATGTCTGATATAAAATGCACAACTAGCATGCATTTCAACTCATACCTTTCTCGGCCTTTTGGCTAAGATCAAGTGTAGTATCAGTTCTTATCAGTTTAATATCTGATATGTGGGCCAATGGTTCACACGATATTAAATTTATTTCTTGAGGGGGAGAGTCCACTTCAATAGCTTGCTATTGGGTCTCTCAAGTGTTGCTTTTGCGTTGCACTATTGCAATAGCCAGGCACACCCCACCAAACCTAGTTCAAATTTTTTTCTTTAAATAGATCAATAAATAAGTTATGTTTAAAATTGGCTAAAGGGTATGATTCCAAGAATGTTATATTCCTAGGTCTATAAACATATAACTGAAATATTTGAAAATGGGTCTTGTAAACATCTTTCCATACTAAAATATTCGTCAGCACGGTACAAGAAACATTATAAGTCATCAAACTTAATAAAAAATGTAGTTTTTATTGTCAATATTTTTTAAACAATGGCAGAACTTGCTCTCAAATGTAAATGTCAATGTCTTGATGTTTAATCACTAACTGATTTCTTTTTTCCCTCTTAAGAAAGACTTTACACCCAAGAGTTATTATTTATTTAATTTTGATGCTGCAAGCAATCGGTAAAAATGAGAGCCACTGCTCATCTCATCTTAATTAATTCGACAATCTAGATCGTATGACTGTGGCAGATAAAGGATTTCCTGACTATATGGGTTTGAATCCGCAAATGCTTATAATAAAATGTCACAAATAATGATTTCGTAAATAAAACATGAGATACTTTAGTTACAGAGAATGTCAGTAGGAATGACTAATGGGACTATTAACCATTAGCAATGACTATAGTTAAAAAGTCATGTAAGTACAAGGGATACAATAACATAGTTTACCAATGAAGTTGTTATTCTACGTGCGTTAAATAAAGAATTCACACTTTGGTTAATTCAAGCTGCAATAATTTTGATTGTTCTGCCATAACAAGCAGCTATCATTGATGAATCAAATGATCTAAATAATTTGGGTGTTTCAACCTTATTTAGAAAATTGATTGAACATGAAAATGAATTAAGAAGGTCTGCGACATTGAAGTAAATGCCAAAAAGAAAGAGAAATGAAATAAGAGAAGTTGGGCATCTCCTTGAAAGCCCCATTTCCAAGGCAAGGAAAGTAGAGGAAAATGATGAAAGTTATGACGAAGATTCTTCCAAAGAGAAATAAATGGGGTTATCTGTCAAGCGCTATAATCAATATATAAAGAAACACCAATTTAAACACTTTGACATGAATTTAATCAACTTTAAGAAATCTCATCCATGTGAGAAAGAAGAAAAGTAAAAGGAAGAAAGTGTTACATGTTATGAATGTGGAAACTCAAGTTATTACCTCACTACATGTCTTAGTCTCAACAAGTGAAACAAAACGAAGGATAAATCCTCCTAAGAGACAAATGGTAATCATATCAAAGGTCATAGGCTTATATCACTTTAGAAGACGAAGACGAGAGATCCTCTTCATCTTCTAGTTCAAGCTCAGATGATGAATTTTCAAATTTGTGCTTGAAGGCACATAAAACGGGTAAAGACACTGAGGTATATTATTGAAATAAAATTGATTTGTAGCATATCTTTAAGGTTTTGATGATAAGAAAATATTTAAAGAACAATGGACTAAAATTTCTAAAGAGAACTTAGTAATGGTATTGAGAATATATATTTAAAAAGAAGCAAGAGATCCAGATTCTGAATGATCTGAAGCTGAAGACTAGACTCTGAAGACTCTGACTCTGAATGATGTCGGCCTCTGAAAATCCAAACTCTAAAGAGTCAGCCTCTTAAGATCCAAACTCTAAAGATCCAGTCAACGCAAGGATCGAGGAGATTCTGATATGTCACTATCAGACTCTGGGGACATTTTGTCTTCTTATGATCACGTGAAGACTTAAGAAAAAATCTATAGAAGACACTGGGATGCAACATATAATTCCTTTTGTAGAAAAATAAATACCCATTTGACAATAAAAGAGTTATTACTCTGTCAAACAAAAAGCACAAGTTTAACTTATAATTTCTTAACACTTGTATACTCTAGAAATTCCTAAGTCTAAAAGAGTATTAGTGTGTTGTATTTTTTTATACCTCTTATTGTATATCAAATGTAAGAAACAAACAATATTTTTATTATAAGTTAGATTGTAAGAAATTTTTTGCCTGCGTGCTTGAGCATCTGAAGTCTCTTGCTTGTGTGTGTTTTGGCATTAGAAGTCTCTTAGAGAATCTAAGTTTTGTTTAACATGTAGCTTGAAGTTCAAGTCTCACTTGGAAGGTCAGAATATCTTTGGGAGAAGTCTGATAAAAGTGGAGAGGTCAAAAAGTGGCATTTGACTTTTTCGTATGAGGATTCATGAAGGAGGTAATCAACCAGTGGCATTTGGTCCATCTCAGAAGTGAGTTCGAAGAATCAAGATAATCAACATATGGCAGCTGATTATTCTTGAGGAAAGTCTGAGACAAATTACTTTTGAGCAGAAAAGTAGTAAGTTGAAGACAAAAGGAGGTGTTTTCTATTCATCTCTTGAAGCTTGTGGTAGGAGTTCTAAGCTATCTATGGAAGATTATCTCTTGTAATGGGATGAGAATGTATATGTCCCAATTTGTGTCTGGTTTCTTTTGGATCAAGCGGGTGACTCAGTGATATCTGAAGATTATCAGATGGTGTTCTTTGTTATGTTGTGAAGGATGTCCTAACTAATGTTAGAACATTTTGTGAAGTGACTTTCTGTTCTGGTTAGAAGAGAGATTGACACAGAGTGTGGATGTGTTCAGCCATGAAGGTTGAACAGAGGGAGTGCTCTTGAAGACATGAAGATGCATCTTATGTTTTCCATTCATCAAGTGGTCTGAGTTCTCTTTGAATCAGGAAGTATGTGAAGGTCCAACTTTGGGGTGTTGGATATGTTCATGTGTGATCTCCAAGTTTCAAGAGGAGAGTTGGTTGTTCATGACAGGGGGAGTTCTGCCTTTGCGCTGCAAGTAATCATCAAGCTTGTGGTCTATGTGTTCTCAGATAGCAAGGTATGGACCCTTGTTGGTTATTGGGATGATGTGGTGTGTGTCAAGGCTGAGTGAGCATAAGAATGTCGGACCGAATGTCATGACATTGCCTTGGACAATATTGTTAGTTCCTTCTGAAACTTATAGTCATTAGGAAATATGGGTGTGGTGTAGTAGAATAAGCCCAAGTGTTACAGTTGTGTGGTACAGGGGGAGTAACCACCTACTGGTGTTTGTGATTTTGGCTGTAGTGGTGTCAGATGTCAAGCTACCACTGGAGGTACGAAAGTGGTCTTAGGAAATGATGATAGGAAGAATACATGAAGAATGCAGGCAAAAGCCGCGTTGAATGTTAAGACATCGCGTGCAACGTGTTTGACTGCATATATGGAATAGTCTCCATGCATTGGAACTGTTGTTTCTGAAAAGAAACAATCAAGAGCTATAAAAGGTATTCAAAGATAGTCTGAGATATTGTTGGTGATTCTCTGACTGTTTCTCAGCAAATATTTATGAATCTTGACCAAGCATTTATTCCTACCGTTAATTCCTAAGCATAGTCTGGCCTATTTAAAGGATGCATTAGCACTCCTCTCCTTACAAGAGCGACGTCCCATTCCCTCTAAACCATGGGGTTTGTTAAGATTTGGGCATACTACGCCTGGATCTGGTTTTGTGAAGGTTTCATTTATAAATGGTTAGCTAAAAAGGGGGAGAGAAACATTGTCTTGAGGATGTGCCAGAAGCAAGCAAAATATGGTAGCGAGCAGAAGGTGGTTTCAGGCACAAAAGTCACTAACTGGGTATATCACTTGTGACTTGTGATCTGAGTTAAGAGGACAGTTGTGTCTTGTGATCTGAGTTACATTATCTATGTACTCAGCATTACATATTCTTCAGGAAGCTCTACTGTTGAGGGGAAGGGTTGTGATGCAGCTGATCCGTGTACAACTTCTTCCTCACGTACACCATAAGTGGTGTTGGTAATGGGACTGACAATGACAAAGAGGAAGTGCAGGCCCATATTGGGATATGGTGTCTAGTGTAATATTTATTTGTTTTAGCTAAAATTTGCCAAAGGGGGAGATTGTTAGTACCTTAGGATTGGCATTAATTTTATAAAACAAATAATGTAAACACCTCTGTTGTTTTAATATGTTGGGTTGAAGAAGTTCAACATCTGGACCAACATGTCATGTACGATGTCACGACATCATGACTGTGACACCGCGCATGTGTATAAATCTGGCATGTGCTAGCTAATTTAATATTCTGGGATTAGTTAGGATATTTGGTGAATATCCTAACTTCTTTGTGGAGGTCTGAAAGACTCAATCAGAATATACAGTTTCTAAATATGGAGATATTTTAGGAACTAAAAGATTGAAGACCTTGATTGTAGCAGAAGTTTTCTGCTGACTTTGTAACAGCAAAGAAGAAGTTTGCTGCGATTTCTGAAGGCCCAAATCCAGTTGGGTGCTTAGGTTATAAATAGCATATTGTAACCTAGGTTTTGTAAGCCTCAAATAATGTAAAATTAGGGGTGTGTGTGAGGTAAACCTCCCAACCTGTGGGAAGGTTACCATGTGTTTCTCAGTGCTCAAAGCTGAGATTATTTGTAACTCAAAGCCTGTAGGTAAGAGTTGTTATGGTCTTGCACTAAGCTGTGAAGCAAGTTCAAGATGGTTCACATTACATTGTAATTGTTGTGATAGGAATGGAAACTGGTGGTTTCTATCTAGGAGTTCCTAGGTATAGATTGCATTGGGTAGGGATTAAGTGAAGAGTTGTAAACGGGGGAGTTTAACTCTGAATTAATACTTCTGATAGTGGATCTTCTTCCTGGCTTTGTATGCCCCCAGAGTAGGTTATGTTGGACCGAACTGGGTTAACAATTACTTGTGTTTTTACCTTCTGCACGTTATGATCCTGTATGTTATAACTCTGTATGTATTTCAGTCTGTGTATCAAGAGAATAATAGACCTGGTACATAGCATACTATCTTAATGTCAAACAGGATGTTATGATATTCATCATGGACAGCATAATAGGCAGGTTGGCTGTTCTGCTTCGGTTCAGTAGTTATTTCAGTCTGTTTATCAAGGGGATAACAGACCTGGCATAAGGCTCATTGTGTAAATGTCAAATTGGATGTTTTGACATTTATTACTGTAAGCTGATACTGAAGTATAAACTGGTTGGTCTCTTACAGTACAACATTTTGTACAGTCTGTGTTCAGAAAAATAACAGACTTAGCATATGGTCTATGTTCTGGTCGTCAAACTGAATGTTGTGACATTCATTCCTGACAGCATATGCTAAATTGTAGGATGGTTAGTTTTTCTGTTTCAGTATTTTTCTCAGACTATTTTTCAGGAATCCAACAGCTGAGCTAAAATCTAGGAAACTAACAACTGAGCTACAATTAATGAACCTAACAAATAGCCTATTTGTTAGCACCCTAATATGTGGAAATTAGGTTGACTTGCTTAACCTAAATTTTAGGAAATACAAGTACAAGGCCAGCAAACTGTAATGTTGTAACAGATGGACAATATTGGGCGTTCTTCCAGTCTATGGTGATATAGTAGCAGAAATCGTGACATCTGTGAATGTGTGCATATTAGGACTGGGTTTTAATTTGTGTAACTGTCTTGCTGTATTAGTAACTATGTTGGATCAGATGTCATGACTTGGAGTAGAACATCTGGATACTGACTACGCAAGAATTTCAAATGGTATCAGAGCAGGCATCCTGTTCTGTTTCTGGATGAGATCCATGGGTGATACTTTCTGGTATCTTGCAAGGAGTTATGTTAGTACTGATGTTGGAACCTGTGGAAGGTTCTGTGATTTACCTGAATGGTCCCTTGAAGTAGGTGGATGGACTATTCATGACAGGAACTGTGTGTACCTGTCTCTGGAGGTTGGCAATTGGCCTTTGTGTGGGACAGCTGCGCTAGTATTGAATCATATTCAAACTTGGTATGTTCTTGGAGGCTGATATGGTGAAGTGTGTGTTCATAGGTTGAGTTGTATTATGATTTCCGCTGCATAATACCTGGCAAAACTCAAACTATGATGTAGTTTCCCCTCATGTGGATGAAAGGCTGTTGTATTCAAGATTTCATTATAATCTACTGAAGATGTCAAAGATACTTGAGTCTCCTCAAGTCCACTCATCATGGTAAGAATCACCTGATCACTGATTCTTTTACTCTCTTTGGTAGTGCATATGAAGACCTTGACGACTTTCAAGGAGGGTTTGTTCCAAGGAGGTGGAACTAATGTTCTATGTGATGTTAGAACATGTTGTTCAACAAGTATGCACCTACTGGTTGAAGAGCAGATGTTTTTAGGTGTCAAACAAAGGGATACTTTTGTTTGGAACCTACTCCTGACCTGGAAAAGGAGACATCTGTGTGTGCTAAGTTGACAAGGGTAGGGTCAACTGTGTGTGTGCTCAATAAGGTCACTTTTAGAAGTCTGATCTCTAGAAGTGGAGCTGGTTGAGATGTGACATTGTGAAAATTCCTGCTGTTTGTCTTATTCCTGTAGATTGATCAGGGTTGGATAGTTGTTCCCTGAAGTACTATGTTATGTTGGAAGACAAGTCCCCTGGATGTTAGAAGTCAATAATGGGGTAACCTGACTGTTATTTCATTTAAGAGGATTAGGACCATGAATCTTGTTATTCAAACACCACGCTCAGAAGTGGCAGTTCTTTCAAGGAGTGAGAATATGAAGATTCAGAGGTTGGTTGAGGTAGTATGCTCTGGCAATGCATATCTACTATTGACTGGTGTTGTTTTGTTTTCACTAGTACTTATGGTCAGCTGGAGTCTGATTGGTGTGATTGGAGTATGTATAGGTATAACTCATAGAGTTAATTGCCACTGGTAGGGATGGTGTATGTCATGTTGAGACATTTGTGTACAACGCATGGATATTGGTGTGGAGTTTCCATGATTGTTAATTTGAGGGGGAGTTTTGGTTAACCGCCTCACGTTTGGTCAGCCTAGGGTCTGGTTGGCGGTTGAACTGTGTCACATGGGTTCTGGTTGTTGTGTGACACATTTGCAAGGAAGGATTCATCTCTCTCATTCCTAAGGGTGAATCTAATCTGGAAAGATTCTCAAAACGGTTGAGGTGCTTGCAAGCAGAAGATGTTGACACAAGAAGAGTATTTTCAAAGTATTCTTATGGTGGAAGTATCTGAAAGGATAATTGGGAAAGGATTTAAGATCAATGTCTACTTGTGCCAAGTACAAGTATTTAATTGATTATCCTTGGAGCTCAAGATAACTGATGTTCTTAAAGATGTTGGAACATCTCTTCTTCAAGACCCTGTGCAGAATCACAGGAAGGATAGTACATTGGTTTATGATCTATCACTTTGGTGGCAGCAAAAGCATATGATCTCTGAAAAGGTTTCCTGGCAAGAAACATGTTCAGCCTTGGTGTGTACAAGAAGAAGAAGACATCATAGTCTTGATGGTGTTACTTGGATCAGTTTACTTCTGATCTAGGTAAGGAAGTGCATTGGCTAATGCACACTGTGGAGTTAAGAACAAGTGGCAGCATTCTTGACATCATGGAAACAACCTTGCTTTAGGAAGTGGAATCCTTGATATAGCTGAAAGGTTAGTTTCAAACTGGTCCTTCTGAAGACTCATGCATCAGAGTGTCTGACGTCTGTGGAGAAGAAGCAGGGATTCATCAAGGTGTGAGCTTGGATGACTTAACTGCAAACCTGCAGGATGGAGGTTGTTTACTCAAACTTGGTTCCACAATCAAGTCTACGAGAACGTTGAACTCTTGTTCTGTGAAGGGAGGAAGTTCTTTCAAGTGGCAGAAGAGGGAGCTGAATTCAACAGCTAGATGTTAAAACACAATGTAGTGACATTTGGTTCAACATCAGAATCTTAGTTGGTGAAGTGGCACATCAACTTAAGATAGAAGGGTCTACAGAGTGGTAGATTGGGTACTTCAAAAAGATCGTTTTCATTGCAGTTCTTTGGAGTTGCTGGATGGAGAAGATGTTACATGTTCATGTCTTAGAGAATCTAAGTTTTGTTTAACATGTAGCTTGAAGTTCAAGTCTCACTTGGAAGGTCAGAATATCTTTGGGAGAAGTCTGATAAAAGTGGAGAGGTCAAAAAATGGCATTTGACTTTTTCATATGAGGATTCATGAAAGAGGTAATCAACCAGTGGCATTTGGTCCATCTCAGAAGTGAGTTCGAAGAATCAAGATAATCAACATATGGCAGCTGATTATTCTTGAGGAAAGTCTGAGACAAATTACTTTTGAGCAGAAAAGTAGTAAGTTGAAGACAAAAGGAGGTGTTTTCTATTCATCTCTTGAAGCTTGTGGTAGGAGTTCTGAGCTATCTATGGAAGATTATCTCTTGTAATGGGATGAGAATGTATATGTCCCAATTTGTGTCTGGTTTCTTTTGGATCAAGCGGGTGACTCAGTGATATCTGAAGATTATCAGATGGTGTTCTTTGTTATGTTGTGAAGGATGTCCTAACTAATGTTAGAACATTTTGTGAAGTGACTTTCTGTTCTGGTTAGAAGAGAGATTGACACAGAGTGTGGATGTGTTCAGCCATGAAGGTTGAACAGAGGGAGTGCTCTTGAAGACATGAAGATGCGTCTTATGTTTTCCATTCATCAAGTGGTCTGAGTTCTCTTTGAATCAGGAAGTATGTGAAGGTCCAACTTTGGGGTGTTGGATATGTTCATGTGTGATCTCCAAGTTTCAAGAGGAGAGTTGGTTGTTCATGACAGGGGGAGTTCTGTCTTTGCGCTGCAAGTAATCATCAAGCTTGTGGTCTATGTGTTCTCAGATAGCAAGGTATGGACCCTTGTTGGTTATTGGGATGATGTGGTGTGTGTCAAGGCTGAGTGAGCATAAGAATGTCTGACCGAATGTCATGACATTGCCTTGGACAATATTGTTAGTTCCTTCTGAAACTTATAGTCATTAGGAAATATGGGTTTGGTGTAGTAGAATATGCCCAAGTGTTACAGTTGTGTGGTACAGGGGGAGTAACCACCTACTGGTGTTTGTGATTTTGGCTGTAGTGGTGCCAGATGTCAAGCTACCACTGGAGGTACGAAAGTGGTCTTAGGAAATGATGATAGGAAGAATACATGAAGAATGCAGGCAAAAGCCGCGTTGAATGTTAAGACATCGCGTGCAACGTGTCTGACTGCATATATGGAATAGTCTTCATGCATTGGAACTGTTGTTTCTGAAAAGAAACAATCAAGAGCTATAAAAGGTATTCAAAGATAGTCTGAGATATTGTTGGTGATTCTCTGACTGTTTCTCAGCAAATATTTATGAATCTTGACCAAGCATTTATTCCTACCATTAATTCCTAAGCACAGTCTGGCCTATTTAAAGGATGCATTAGCACTCCTCTCCTTACAAGAGCGACGTCCCATTCCCTCTAAACCATGGGGTTTGTTAAGATTTGGGCATACTGCGCCTGGATCTGGTTTTGTGAAGGTTTCATTTATAAATGGTTAGCTAAAAAGGGGGAGAGAAACATTGTCCCGAGGATGTACCAGAAGCAAGCAAAATATGGTAGCGAGCAGAAGGTGGTTTCAGGCACAAAAGTCACTAACTGGGTATATCACTTGTGACTTGTGATCTGAGTTAAGAGGACAGTTGTGTCTTGTGATCTGAGTTACATTATCTATGTACTCAGCATTACATATTCTTCAGGAAGCTCTACTGTTGAGGGGAAGGGTTGTGATGCAGCTGATCCGTGTACAACTTCTTCCTCATGTACACCATAAGTGGTGTTGGTAATGGGACTGACAATGACAAAGAGGAAGTGCAGACCCATATTGGGATATGGTGTCTAGTGTAATGTTTATTTGTTTTAGCTAAAATTTGCCAAAGGGGGAGATTGTTAGTACCTTAGGATTGACATTAATTTTATAAAACAAATAATGTAAACACCTCTGTTGTTTTAATATGTTGGGTTGAAGAAGTTCAACATCTGGACCAACATGTCATGTACGATGTCACGACATCGTGACTGTGACATCGCGCATGTGTATAAATCTGGCATGTGCTAGCTAATTTAATATTCTAGGATTAGTTAGGATATTTGGTGAATATCCTAACTTCTTTGTGGAGGTCTTAAAGACTCAATCAAAATATACAGATTTAGGAGATATATATATGGAGATATTTTAGGAACTAAAAGATTGAAGACCTTGATTGTAGCAGAAGTTTTCTGCTGACTTTGTAACAGCAAAGAAGAAGTTTGCTGCGATATCTGAAGGCCCAAATCCAGTTGGGTGCTTAGGTTATAAATAGCATATTGTAACCTAGGTTTTGTAAGCCTCAAATAATGTAAAATTAGGGGTGTGTGTGAGGTAAACCTCCCAACCTGTGGGAAGGTTACCATGTGTTTCTCAGTGCTCAAAGCTGAGATTATTTGTAACTCAAAGCCTGTAGGTAAGAGTTGTTATGGTCTTGCACTAAGTTGTGAAGCAAGTTCAAGATGGTTCACATTACATTGTAATTGTTGTGATAGGAATGGAAACTGGTGGTTTCTATCTAGGAGTTCCTAGGTATAGATTGCATTGGGTAGGGATTAAGTGAAGAGTTGTAAACGGGGGAGTTTAACTCTGAATTAATACTGCTGATAGTGGATCTTCTTCCTGGCTTTGTATGCCCCCAGAGTAGGTTATGTTGGACCGAACTGGGTTAACAATTACTTGTGTTTTTATCTTCTGCACGTTATGATTTTGTATGTTATAACTCTGTATGTATTTTAGTCTGTGTATCAAGAGAATAACAGACCTGGTACATAGCATACTGTCTTAATGTCAAACAGGATGTTATGATATTCATCATGGACAACATAATAGGCAGGTTGGCTGTTCTGCTTCGGTTCAGTAGTTATTTTAGTCTGTTTATCAAGGGGATAACAGACCTGGCATAAGGCTCATTGTGTAAATGTCAAATTGGATGTTTTGACATTTATTACTGTAAGCTGATACTGAAGTATAGACTGGTTGGTCTTTTACAGTACAACATTTTGTACAGTCTGTGTTCAGAAAAATAACAGACTTACCATATGGTCTATGTTCTGGTCGTCAAACTGAATGTTGTGACATTCATTCCTAACAGCATATGCTAAATTGTATGATGGTTAGTTTTTCTGTTTCAGTATTTTTCTCAGGCTATTTTTCAGGAATCCAACAGCTGAGCTAAAATCCAGGAAACTAACAACTGAGCTACAATTAATGAACCTAACAAATAGCCTATTTGTTAGCACCCTAATATGTGGAAATTAGGTTAACTTGCTTAACCTAAATTTTAGGAAATACAAGTACAAGGTCAGCAAACTATAATGCTGTAACAGATGGACAGTACTGGGCGTTCTTCCAGTCTATGGTGATATAGTAGCAGAAATCGTGACATCTGTGAATGTGTGCATATTAGGACTGGGTTTTAATTTGTGTAACTGTCTTGCCTTATTAGTAACTATGTTGGATCAGATGTCATGACTTGGAGTAAAACATCTGGATACTGACTACGCCAGAATTTCAGATATCACCACGGTTGACTAAAAACACCGTTGTGATATATTTTTTTATTATTTTTTAAAAAATTTATTTTCTTAAGACTTGCCGCTTTTTTTATAAAATATAATTAACGTAAATATGATACCACGATGATTGACCAAAATAGTGTGACAAATATCCTCCCAACATTTACTATGCTGAAACCTTTATCCACCTTCAAGTTCAATCTCTGTAGCATGTCATCCGATTAATGCGTTTCCACAACTCCAACAAATTCAGATCCAAGAATATCATTGTCTTTTACTAGAAACTCGACTTTTTATACAGGATAAGCAACAGGAACAACAAAATGTTCATCCCTAAAAGGTTTTCACATTTCAGAATAACTCTTGTTTGAGCTATAGTTGCACCAGCTAAACAAATATATAGATAAGGATAACTTGTTATGATCTTATCTTTTCCTGAATGTGTTTTGAGGACTTTTACAAAAGGTGGTGGGCAACTATTTCCCATAATGAGACATTTTCTAATTGCATCAGTTAATAAATCTAGATTTGGAAGATATTTTGCTTGTATGATTAATGAATCTAAGTCACCATGTAAGAAAATTGTTTTGAGACTTGTGTGGAACAATTTAACCACCACCTTGACTATGATCCATTTGAACCTTATGGGAGAAAATCAAACATCACATATATTTTGATTGAGTTTATAACTGAAACAAAAAGATAAACAAAAATGAGACAATTATTATCTAAACTATTAGCTATTTTTAAAGCTATGATGGAGAGCGTGTCAAAATCAACTGAAAATAAGTTTTGAGGAAGAATTTCTTGATCACTTTTCTTAATAGTCAGATCCATCTATGATTCTAGTTAATATCAAAGTTAAGAACCATATACTTCAATTCCTCGTTAAATGTAAAGATACTATGGACTTTGGAGTATTCTCAATAAGGTATATTTACTTTGGAGTACTTATATATTCTTATACTATCTTTATGTTTTTTTTCTTCTGATCCTTATTCTATAAACAAGCCGGTTTTCTTAAGATAGTTAATATTTGTTATCAGCAAGAATGTTAAAACAATAGTTCTTTATTGAAAAACTTATGAAACAAAATGAAGACATTCTTTTAAATAGTTAGCATGCATTCTTAAAAATAGTGATAGCATCGTGGGAGCTTATATTGGAACTATTAGATGTAAACAATTTGCTGGCTAAAATGAATTTAGCTTCCAACTAATGATGCACTACTAAATATACATGGTAGGCCAAAAAAATCAAGGACATGGCAGCCACCTCAGTATGTGTGACCTTAAAAAATTAACTTTATGTTAGTATTGATCACAATATTTTCTTAAACTCTTGTAAAATAATTGATCAAGATAAATGTTGAAATTGTTATTTTTAATTTATTTATGACAGAACAGCATGAAAGAAGAGGCAGGAGAGTTACATTTGAATCTGATTCCACGAGTTCAACAAGTGATGGTTTCAAGATATCTTATCAAAACAGTTTATATGTTTCAAATAGAAGATGCTGCATAAGAGTCCCACCTCGGTTAATGAAGTAAGAAACGTAACAAATGTCTGATATAAAATGCACAACTAGCATGCAATTCAACTCATACCTTTCTCGGCCTTTTGGCTAAGATCAAGTGTAGTATCTGTTCTTATCAGTTTAATATCTGATATGTGGGCCAATGGTTCACACGATATTAAATTTATTTCTTGAGGGGGAGAGTCCACTTCAATAGCTTGCTATTGGGTCTCTCAAGTGTCGCTTTTGTGTTCCATGAGCTCTCTTAAGAAAGACTTACACTAAAATCTTTGAAGCTACGGACAATCTTTGCATGAAGCAAAAAATAAATGTGAAGTATACAATCCCCCTCTTAGTTTAGTTAATGTTACATAATAGCAAGCTACATCATACTTGTGTTGATAGGAACACTAATTCAAATGATATCATAATATCCAAACCTGCAGTCCATATGCGTGGAATGTATGTACATTGGAGGCAACAAAATGGCCATAAGAGGTACGAAAAGGCATGATACAGTTTGGACCAGAAGATATGGACGGACGTCAGCAAAGAACCTGCAATAAAAGGTATGACAATGCATGATACTCCAGTTGGTTACTACGGCTATCAAATGGAAATCATTGATCCAAGAGAAATACTAGATTCAAAGATACTCCTTTTCTCCTTTCACAATGCATTTAATATATGATAGATTTTCTATCCAATGTTCCTATTTAGCAACAGTCTAAAAGCTCTTATTACACTACAGCAGCACATGTTCTACTGTCTCCGGCTCCAAGATACACCACCAACAATCAGTACCAGCGTGCACCCTTTTGTTGATCAATCTTACAGAAGTTGGGAAATACATTTCCTACCAGCAGTTGAGCGAAAGAAGGGTGGAGAGGTGGTCCAAAGGCTCTGTGTAATAGAGGCCTAAGAAACCATTTCACTCTCTTCTTTATGAATATGGTGTACATTGTTGATGTTGAACATTTTGACTTAATCAGTATGAATATGACTTCCAACTAATGATGCAGTATAGCTGACATATAGGATGAATTTTGCTTCACATTAATTTCGTATAATTATTAAAAAATTCATGCGAAGCAAAAAGAAGGAATAAGGTAAATATTGTTTTCCATTGATATATGCAGTACTAGTTGTCAATGATGAGAATGAGTAATTGATGTAATTATGATAGAAATTAATGTTCCTATTTAGCAGCAGTGCATGCTCTGTGTCTCCACGTGTCCAGACTTTGACAAGTTTGATTGCTCTTATTACACAGCAACAGCAGCACGTGCTCTGCTGTCTCCGACTCCACTCTACACCATCAACAATCCATCCCAGTTTGAAGCCTTTTGTCTATTATTCTTACCCAAATTGGTAAACACTTTCAAAAGGCGGGTAATTGTCTACCGGTAAAGAGGGTGAGAAATACATTGCCTCCTGGTAGTTGAGTTACACATCGAAAAAGAAAGTGTAAGGTATTGAGAAATGGAGTATAAAACAAATTGAATAGCTACATTTAATCATTGTAGTGGAATGCAGCACATAGAATTATTAAAGTGAACAAACATATATACCGGGTTTAGCATATGTGAAATAACAATATAACAATTCTAAGAGAAGAAATTGCATTTAATTTCTATTGCATATTGAAAAATCCAGGAAAATAATGGACGGTGGGATTATATGTTGCAAATGCAAACTAAATTTCATAAAATGCACAACAATAACATATGTGAAACAATAATTCTAGAGAAGAAATTGTACTTAATTTCTATTGCATGTTGAAAAATATAATGCCACTCAGAAATGTCAAGGGCAAGATAAAAGAAGATAAACTGTAAATAAAAACGAAAAAAGATAGATAAAACAATTTTTTGATTTTGGTAGTTTTACTTGTATAATAGTAAGCCTTCCCTCAAATCATATTCCCGCCGCATTGTCAATTTGCATCTGAAGATTTTATCGTATCTCAAACATTTTGATTCAGTCACAAAATATGGTGTATACGTCGTTCTTCCATATTCTACAATTGGCTAAGACAGTGATTGTTAGAAATGATTTTGCTTAAATAAATGATAAACACGTGGGCATAAAAATGGTGTTCACTTCAACCAAACTACCAATTAGGAGCACTAGTATAGAAAATATTATAGGCAAACAAGCTAATTTACAAAGTAGATTTTGCTGTCAAATGTGAGTAAGGTCTTGATGTTTACTCACGAAGTGAAAATATTTAGAATCAAGGGGAAGGAAATGAGAGTGTAGAGATCTTCAACTTGTATTATGATATAATAGCAAGTTTGCAGTTATGAAACCTAATGTTCTAATTTGCTGCATAAGAGTCCCACCTCGGTTAGTGAAGTAAGAAACATAACATATGTCAATTATAAAAAACACAACAAGTATGTATTTCAACTCATACCTTTCTCGGCCTTTTGGCTAAGATCAAGTGTAGTATCTGTTCTTATCAGTTTAATATCTGATATGTGAGCCAATGGTTCACACGATATTAAATTTATTTCTTGAGGGGAAGAGTCCACTTCAATAGCTTGCTATTGGGTCTCTCAAGTGTCGCTTTTGCGTTGCACTATTGCAATAGCCGGGCACACCCCACCAAACCTAGTTCAAATTTGTTTCCTTTAACTAGATCAATACATATGCTATGTTTACTTCTGCAGATTGATAGGATAAAATTGGCTACAAGTGTATGATTCCAAGAGTGTTATATTCCTAGGTCTATCTAAACATATAAGTGGAGCAATTCAATTTTTTCATAACCGATTCCTTAGTCATCTAAACTGTAGAAAATGAAAGCCACTGCTCATCTGATCTTAATTAATTCGACAATCTAGATACACCAGGTGTAAAGTAAGAGAGCACTAGATACATATTGAATGAAGGGCAAGAGCCACAAAACTTTTCACACATCATTGATCTAAGAGAGCACTTCCCAGAATATGTTATTGTTGGCATATCAGCTTCAACAGGAACTGTAGATGAGGAACATATGCTGATGTCATGGTCTTTTAGTACAAGCCAACCAGATTATGATTTTTATGAAGATATTCTGAGAAGAAAATAAACTTAATCAAAACTAAATTATTGGAGGGACAGAGAGTAGGTTTTGCATTTTTGAGTTTGAGTTTAATAGCAATGTTAATCATTTTATTGTGGAAGAGAAGAAGAAGACCTTATCTGATCTGGATATGGATGATGAATTCCAAATGAGTGTTGGACTAAGAAGATGAGTTATTATGAGCTGTTGAATGCAACAAACAACTTTGAAGAGACACAAAAGCTTGGCCAAGGTGGTGTTTACAAGGGATATTTTAAAGGTTCAAACTCAGTTGCCGCTATAAAGAGGATATCAGCAGATTCATGACAGGGTATAAAGCAATACTCAGCAGAAGTCAATTGAGGCATTGAAATTTGGTGAAACTCAATGGTTGGTGCCACAAGAAGAACGAACTTATCCTAATATACAAATACAAACTGTAAGTAAAAGTAAGGATTATATGAGAAAGGATCCAAGAGGGGTGCATCATGGTGTTTGTAATTCATGGAAATTTAAGCATTCATAACTTTTTAAGGACATGGCACCCCAAAATGTATGAACCCCACCTCCCAAAAAGAGATGGTTCAAGGGGCTAGGCTCACCAGGTGTTGTGGACTGGAGGTACAACGGCCTGTGATCCTTCCACTGTCAAGAGTAGGAAGTGTTCGCTGCTCTGTGAAACCAGCCTCACGCTATACCCTCCTGTCTAAGACCCATAAGATAGGTGCCTTCGCACAAGTCCCATGGGCCAACTCGCAACTTGGAGCGGGCAGGCCACCATTCAACATCATCATTAACTACAACATTATTCTCCTTATCATTGTTAACTTCACCATCATCATCAACTACAACATTATCATTCTTATCATTGTTAACTTTAAGATCATCAACAACATCAACTCCCTGAAATTCCTCTGCCTCGTCTATTATGTCAGGGTTATCAACCTCGTGCTCCACATACAGATCAACCAAGTCGAATCCACTAGGATCTTCAGTGAGTTTCAACACATCAACATCACAACTTAGGGGTTTAAGTCCTCAATTAAAGTTAAACAAGAAACATTCAGCATAAGGTTTCTCGAATTCTCAAACAGCAAAAAGGAAATCGAAGAAAGAGAGTCTTGTCCTAGGAATCCGAGATAGCGGGAAGTTGGAAAGGATCCTTAATGCGGCGCTGCTATTAGTGGTGACCATCATCATGGACCGCCGCACAATCTCAATAATCCTTATTGAGAACGAAGGTTCATGTGGTGAAATGCCTAGAGTTGTTACTTATTTAATTTTGATGCTGCAGGCAATCTGTAGAAAATGAAAGACACTACTCATCTTTGCATGAATGAAATCACTTTGAGCAGAAAATAAATGTGAACTATACAATCTCCCTCTTAGTTTAATTAATGTTACATAACAGCAAGCTAAATCATAGGCGTGTTGATAGGAACACTAATTCAAATGATATCATAATATCCAGAGCGGTAAAAACAATGAAACAAATTATAGAAATGACATTACAAGCACCTCCAAGAAAGTGCTCAAAAACAAATACTGATAATGAAAAGCAAAATCACAATGCTATATGGTGCAGAATGATTGTAACAGTACAAACCTGCATCCCATAGCCAATACGTTGAATGTGTGTACGTTGGAAGCAACAAAATGGCCACAAGAGGTATGACAACGCATGATACAGTTTGGACCAGAAGATATGGACGGACGTCGCCAATCAACCTGCAATAAAAGGCATGGCAATGCATGATACTCGGTTGTTTCATGGTTACTACTGCTATCGAATGGAAATCATTTCATTGACCCAAGGGAAATACTAGATTCAAAGATACTCCTTTTCTTAGGGCATTTAATATATGATAACTTTTCTCTCCAATGATCCTATTTAGCAATAGTCTGAATGCTCTTATTACACTGCAGTACCATATGTTCTACTGTCTCCGGCTCCAAGATACACCACCAACAATCAGTACCAGCATGCACCCTTTTATCGATCAATCTTACATAAGTTGGGAAATATATTGCCTACTGATAGTTGACTCCCACATTGAGAGAAGGTGAAAGGTATTGGAATAAGCAAGAGTATAAAAGAACTTGAATACCTTCATTGTAAGGTACTTACCTGGATGGGGTCAATGGTTGATCATGAAGGACCATGGCCTAGGGGAGTGACCTCCATTGCACTTAGGAGGGGTGCTATCCTAAGGTCTACCCAAGTGGTGGAACCTACATCATAATTTGTTGCTGTGGGGGCCTGCGTTCGCGCGGCCCCCTCTTATTCTAATATCAAATTTTGAGAATTTTTTCTACTCTTATTCCGTTAACAATACATCTATAAACAAGCATGTTTTCTTAACATAAAGTATTTCCCTTGTACTTTCTTAAGATCCATAAGCAAGTGTTTTGTCTTTCATAGCAAATAAACAACCAAATGATGTCATTCTATTCATAAACAACCAAATGGTGGCAAAATAACATTCATATCGAAACCTGATATTTATAAATGAATGGAATAATTATGGACAAAAGAGCATTGTTGGAGCTTATATTGGAACAAATAGATGTAAACAATTTGCTGCCTAGAATGAATATGCTTCCAACTTATGTGTTTCAGGATGAGAGAGGAGGTAACATATTTTTAAGAATTATGAGAAATTAATGTGAAGCAAATATAATGGATGAGGTAAATATTGTTTTGCAATCGATATATGCATTACTTGTGATGTTGTCATGTAGGTAAATTGAAGTGATGAGAATGAGTTAATGATATAATTGTGATATGTTAGCAAGTCTGTAGTAATGAAAGGAAAGGGAAATACGTAGTCTCCAAGTTGCAGCATAAGAGTTCCACCTCGGTTAGTGAAGGAAGAAACATAGCAGATGTCAGATATAAAATGCACAGCTAACATGTATTTCAACTTATACCTTTCTCGGCCTTTTGGCTAAGATCAAGTGAAGTATCTGTTTTTATCAGTTTAATATCTGATATGTGGGCCAATGGTCCACACAGTATTAAATTTATTTCTTGAGGGGGAGAGTCTGTTTCAATAGCTTGCTATTGGGTCTCTCAAGTGTCGCTTTATTTGCTAGTTTATTTATTTATTGAAGTTGTGCATTTTGGTAATTAAATCTTTTTTCTTTATATTATAATATCTTTTGAATGAGTTGTGTTTCTCTCCATTTTTTATTGTAATAATGTTAGAATCTTATTAGATGGTGTACCATTTGTTAAACATATGGAATAAAACAATATAAAAATGGCAGGAGATATGTAGTTAGAGACATAGAAAACTGGTTAAATACAGTTTGTAGTAAGACATTAAAAAGTGACGTCATTGAAAGTGAATGCTGCAAGGAGTTATACTATGAAGAGTCAAATGAGACCCAAGCAGCCTTACTCTTATATAAATCCTTTTATATAAACTTGTCTATCCGTTATGTTAAACATATGGAAGATCTACTAAAAACTCCATTAAGTTGGTCTGTTTCAAGTGGAAAAAAAAAGCAGCAGTAGTTGCACCGCAGGCACCTCAATATGAACATTACAAGCACCTCCAACACTTGCATCAGCTAATAATATTCATGCGTACAAACCTGCATCCGATAGCCACTACGTTGAATGTGTGTACATTGGAGGCAACAAAATGGACACAAGAATCGCAATGCATGATACAATTTGAACCAGATACGGTTTAAGAGATATGTGAAGCAATTAATCAAAATATGTTTCAGGATGAGAGAGGAGGTAACATATATGAAGAGGATATCAGCAGATTCATGACAGGGTATAAAGCAATACTCAGCAGAAGTCAATTGAGGCATAGAAATTTGGTGAAACATAATGCTTGGTGCCACAAGAAGAATGAACTTATCCTTCCACTGTCAAGAGTAGGAAGTGTTCGCTGCTCTATGAAACCAGCCTCACGCTATACCCTCCTGTCTAAGACCCATAAGACAGGTGCCTTAGCACAAGTCCCATGGGCCAACTCGCAACTTGGAGCAGGCAAGCCACCACGGTGCAACCACCAGACCAACCTGTTAAACCTTAGCCATGTTCCATCACCTTGATGCCCCCAAATGGATAACAAGCTGGCACTACTCAGCTCGGCAAACTAACTAGCATATCAGACATTTATAAACACTTACTTGTGTGATGTTCTAGCCAACGTGGGACTTAATGAATCTAAAATGGTGTATATAGAGGGATTATAGGACCGAATTAGTCACGACATATATAAAATGATTAAATCTATTCAGAAAGTTATACGAAGACTAAATACACTCAACAAAATGATTCAAAACCAATGTAGTGAAATGCATACCTTGTTTAGCTTAGAGTATCAACAATCAACATTATAACTTTTGAATGTTGCTGCTTCATTTTCTGGCTTTGTTCCCAAAACAGAATCAAATTTCTCTAATGCTTCGTAATACTTAGCATTCCATCAGCATCTTCCATATTCACTGTTTGTTTGGTACAGTTGGCTTACTAGCATACGTAAATCAGGGTTACAGTTGCGGTTATGTTGCAAACTTTTATATGGCAGGATAATACGGCCAATGTGATGGCACCCCAAAATGTATGAACCCCACCTCCCACCAAAAAGAGACCAATGTAGTGAAATGCATACCTTGTTTAGCTTAGAGTATCAACAATCAACATTATAACTTTTGAATGTTGCTGCTTCATTTTCTGGCTTTGTTCCCAAAACAGAATCAAATTTCTCTAATGCTTCGTAATACTTAGCATTCCATCAGCATCTTCCATATTCACTGTTTGTTTGGTACAGTTGGCTTACTAGCATACGTAAATCAGGGTTACAGTTGCGGTTATGTTGCAAACTTTTATATGGCAGGATAATACGGCCAATGTGATGGCACCCCAAAATGTATGAACCCCACCTCCCACCAAAAAGAGATGGTTCAAGGGACTAGGCTCACCAGGTGTTGTGGAATGGAGAATGGCACCCCAAAATGTATGAACCCCACCTCCCACCAAAAAGAGATGGTTCAAGGGACTAGGCTCACCAGGTGTTGTGGAATGGAGAATGGCACCCCAAAATGTATGAACCCCACCTCCCACCAAAAAGAGATGGTTCAAGGGACTAGGCTCACCAGGTGTTGTGGACTGGAGGTACAGCGGCCCGTGATCCTTCCACTGTCAAGAGTAGGAAGTGTTCGCTGCTCTGTGAAACCAGCCTCACGCTATACCCCCCTGTCTAAGACACACAAGACAGGTGCCTCCGCACAAGTCTCATGGGTCAACTCACAACTTGGAGCGGGCAGGCCAGCATGGTGCAACCACCAGACCAACCTAGTAAGCCTTAGCCATGTTCCATCACCTTATCGCCCCCACATGGGTCACAAGCTGACACTACTCAGCTCAGCAAACTAACTAGCATATCAGACATTTATAAACACATACTGGTGTGATGTTCTAGCCAACGTGGGACTTAATGAATCTAAAATGGTGTAGTATTAAGTTAGAACATGCTTTCTTAAATGTTGTGGTTGATGTTATAATACATATATAGGACTGAATTAGTCACAACATATATAGAAGGATTAAATCTATTTAGAAAGTTATACGCAAACTAAATACACTCAACAAAATGATTCAAAACCAATGTAGTGCGTAGAGTATCGACAATTTACATTATAAATTTTGAATGCTGCTGCTTCATTTTCTGGCTTTGTTCCCAAAACAGAATCAAAATTCTCTAATGCTTCCTAATACTTAGCATCCCATCAGCATCTTCCATATTCACTATTTGTTTGTTATAGTTGGCTTACTAGCATACTTTAAATCGTGGTTGCAGTTGCGGTTATGCTGCAAACTTTATATGGCAGGAAATTACGGCCAATGCGATGTTGCGGATACCTCAAAATACTTTTATGCTGCATCTATAGTTCCAGAATGCAATATAAAATCACGCTTAATATATATTATGGATATGTATTTCTTGCAATTATGAAATCACATAATTGACAAAGTCATGCATTTTTTACCATCTGATCAATCCGATGTCTCACATCCAACCTTGTATAATAGATTCGATTACGGCAAATGCAGACCAGCTGGTCTTAATTAATTTAACAATCTAGATCGTATGATTGCAGCACATGAGGGATTTCCTGACTACAGGGGTTCGAACCCACAAATGCTTATAATAAAATGTCACGAATAATGATTGTGCAAATAAAACATGAGATACTTTTAAAACTAACAATAGTATATTGAAATTTCTTGTGGAAAGCATTATCAAAACATACCAGGAGTGATATAACCATGTGTACCAGTAAAAAAGCTATAACCCATCTGAGATTTCTCAGCAAACCTTGCAACACCAAGATGCTGCTATGAATAACAAGTGGAGAACAATCATGGTGCAAATAGAAAAAGTGATTCATATTTTCATTGTGTGATTCATATTTTCAGAACTCCCATTGTCAAATTTCTTTTCTAGTATGAACCATGAACCGAAAAAGTGATGGTTCAAGAAGCTAGACTCACTAGGTTTTAGTGGGCTGATGGTGCAGCGGCCTGTAATCCCTCCACTGTCAGGAGTAGGAAGTGTTCGCTGCTCTGTGAAACCAGCCTCACGCTATACCCTCCTGTC
Organism: Lathyrus oleraceus; assembly: GCF_024323335.1. Taxonomy (NCBI): domain Eukaryota; kingdom Viridiplantae; phylum Streptophyta; class Magnoliopsida; order Fabales; family Fabaceae; genus Lathyrus; species Lathyrus oleraceus. The sequence goes on from NC_066585.1 coordinate 111,595,612, forward strand.
TAAGACCAACAAGACCCATGCCTTCGCACAAGTCCCGTGGGTTAACTCATAACTTGGAGTGGGCAAGCCAGCATGGTGCAACCACAAGACCAACCTGTTAAGCCTTAGCCATGTTCCATCACCTTGATGCCCCCACATGGGTCACAAGCTGGCGCTACTCAGCTCGGCGATCCAACTAGCATGTAAGACATTTATAAACACTTGCTTGTGTGATGTTCTAGCCAATGTGGGACAATGAGTCCAAAATGGTGTAGTATTAAGTTGGAATGGAACATGCTTTCCTAAATGGCTTCCTTTGTACTCGGCACTCCCCAACTACTTGTGACATGTTATAATACTAATCAATGAAAAGATGCGATTGAGGGATTTAATGTACATATATAGAGGGATTACTGGAACAAATTAGTCACTACATATTTAGAGGGATTTAATATATTCAGAAAGTTATACACAGACTAAATACAGCACATACAATTTGTAAAGTGAACAAACATATATACCTGATTCAGCTTAGAGTAACAACAAGCAACATTATAACTTGCCACTGCTGCTTCATCAGGCTCTGGCTTTGTTCCCAAAACTGACTCAAATTTCTCTAATGCTTCCTCATACTTAGCATTCCTTCAACATTTAAACAAGTAACGGACATTAGGATTATCAGGAAGATATCATTAATTCTTTTAATCCTATTCTGGATGTATATACTTTGAAATTAACACTTTTTCTTGTCTCAAACTAGGCGTTGCAGATTATAATTTCATATAAAACTGTCATGTACACCTTGTCTTTACAAGAACAAAGTCACCGGTCCTTCATTCCTTATTTTAATAAGCAATTAAGTAATAAAGGGAAATATTTACTAAATCCAGCTCACCGTCATGATTTTTGTATATATGCATGATTATATGTTAAAAACCAAAATTTCATAAAATGCCCAATAATGACATGAGCGAAATGACACTTCTAGACAAGGAACTGCACTTAATCTCTATAGCAGATTGAACATTATAATTCCATTTTGAAATGAAGGAAAACTGTTAAAAAACGTAATAAGAACAGAAAGAAAACGATCTTCTGAGTCGACAGAGTCTTACTTGTATAGTCGTAAGCCTTCTCTCAAATCATTTTCCCGACGCTCTTTCAGTTCCTTTTTCCTTAGGTAGTTTTGCATCTGGAATTTTTACAAGATTGAGGAATGAAAACGGTTGTAACCCCACATGGAGATACAGTAGTGACATATTTCAATAGAAAATAAAATATCTTATATAAAAAAAAGGGTTTGAAAATTTAAGAAATACAATTTTGTAGTTTAAATTTAAAGAAACTTACTTGAATTTCCCTGACTTTGCTACTGACTACACCAGAGTTCCTTTCAGCTCTGATGATCTCCTTCTCAGTGAACTCACCACCTGTTTCTATCTTTCCTGTGAAGAAACGGAAAGCATGGTTCACAGATCCATGTGCTAAGTTCACAATCAGGGAAACATTGCAAAAATGCATACACAATAAACTTACCATATCTTTTCTACATTCTCATGAGTAACGGGCCTATTCTTTGGCGAATTGTGTACATTGTTCTTCCATATTCCGCGGCTGGCCAAATTTCGGTCCCAAAAACAGCACTGCAAATGTTGAACATTTTGATTCAGCCATATCTCAAACACTATAGGCCTCTATTTAATGCACATAGGACACTTTCTTTATCATACAACCTCAAGCCAACCTTCACTAAATTAGGCCTCCAGTTACCCGCTTTGAGCATGATATGATATCACTAATCTCAAAGTATTAAAGTCTAAAAAATATTAATGCAATATGAAACTCCACAGTCATAAGCTCAATCTTGACCAAATAAGTTCATGTTTGGATAAACAACTTAAATAAGCGCTTATCATAAAATGCTTATGTATAAGCTATTTTCCATAACAAAAAATAAACTAAAATGAAACTGTTGTTATCTAAACTATTGGCTATTTTTAAGCTATCATGGGGCGCGTGTCAAAATCAGCTGAAAACAACTTGTGAAAATGCTTATGTATAAGCGCTTACCATACCATAAAATGCTTATGTATAAGCTATTCTCCCTAACAAAAAAAATAAACTAAAATGAAACAGTTATTATCTAAACTATTAGGTATTTTTTAAGCTATGTATAAGCTTCAAGAAACAAACCCTAAGCCTTGTCAGCTAATCTCTTCCTTTCACAAATTTGAGTCCATAAGGTTGGTCAATATCTACCTCTTTGGATGCTTCTGACCCAACATCAGATGAAGCTTTAACCACGAAAAGGAACGGTTTTGACAAATGGGTATTTGAGAAACAACAATAAGAAGAAGGGTTTCTTCAAGAGCTTTACCCGGGAAATTTTTATATTTTTAACGTCATTTTTGCAATTTTATAATTAATCTATAAATCATTTATTTATAACCTAATTATTCTATGATTTGTATATATCTTACTAATACGATGCTAATTGATTAAATTTTAATTTTATAATAATTTAGGCATAAGAGTGTGTTACAGCATTAATTCTTTTGTTTAAATAATAATTTAGGATAAATTATTAGTTAGAGGTATAAGTATAGAATGGTTTTGATTAATTGATGTATTGATTATGATAGTATTCTTTTATCTATCCTATTTTTTTCTTTGATTTAATCATTCAATCATTATGTCCAAAAATCATATAAAATTTTGTATAAATTTCCTACCGTACAAAACTATTTTCAATCATTATGTTGACAGAGGAGTATGAACTATTTCGTATGGAATTTGGTGAAGTTGTGGAATCCATGCATACTTGTTTTCTCCACTTAATCCACGAGTTAGAAAATTTGGATGCATACATTTCTAATAAAGAATGTGCTAACAAAAAATTTGAGATCAGTGTCTAGGGAATGACGCATTAAGGTTACATTCATTAATGAATCAAATGATCTAAATAATTTGGGTGTTTCAATCTTATTTAGAAAATTGATTGAACATGAAAATGAATTAAGAAGGTTTGTGACATTGAAGTAAATACCAAAAAGAAAGAGAAATGAAATAAGAGAAGTTGGGCATCTCCTTGAAAGCCTCATTTCCAAGGCAAGGAAAATATAGGATAATGATGAAAGTTATGACGAAGATTCTTCCAAAGAGAAATAAATGGGGTTATTTGTCAAGCGTTATAATCAATACATAAAGAAACACCAATTTAAGCACTCTGACATGAATTTAATCAACTTTAAGAAATCCCATCCACGTGAGAAAGAAGAAAAGTAAAAGGAAGAAAGTGTTACATGTTATGAATGTGGAAACTCAGGTCATTAGCTCACTACATGTCTCAGTCTTAACAAGTGCAACAAAACGAAGGATAAAGCCTCCTACGAGACAAATGGTAATCATACCAAAGGTCATAGGCTTATATCACTTTAGAAGACGAAGACAAGAGATCCTCTTCATCTTCTAGTTCGAGCTCAGATGATGAATTTTCAAATTTGTGCTTAAAGGCGCATAAAACGGATAAAGACACTAAGGTATATTATTGAAATAAAATTGATTTGTAGCATATCTTTAAGGTTTTGATGATAAGAAAATATTTCAAGAACAATGGACTAAAATTTATGAAGAGAACTTAGTAATGGTACTAAGAATAGATATTTAAAGAGAAGCAAAAGATCCAGATTCTGAAAGATCTGAAGCTGAAGACCAAAATCTGAAGACTCTGACTCTGACTCTGAATGAAGTCAGCCTCTAAAAATCCAAACTCTAAAGACTCAGCCTCTTAAGATCCAGACTCTGGAGATTCAAACTCTAAAGATCCAGTCAACGCAAGGATCGATGAGATTCTAATAGGCCACTATCAGACTCTAGGGACATTTTGCCTTCTTTTGATCACATGAATACTTAAGAAAAAATCTACAAAAGACACTGGGATGCAACATATAATTCCTTTTGTAGAAAAATACATACCCATTTGACAATAAAAGAGTTATTACCCTATCAAACAAAAAGCACAAGTTTAACTTATAATTTCTTAACACTTGTATACTCTAGAAATTCCTAAGTCTAAAAGAGTATTAGTGTGTTGTATTTTGTTTATACCTCTTTATTGTATATCAAGTGTAAGAAACAGACAATATTTTCTTTATAAGTTAGATTGTAAGAAGTTTTTTGCCTGTGTGCTTGAGAATTTGGAGTCTCTTGCTTGAGTGCTTGAGCATCTGAAGTCTCTTGCTTGTTTGTTTGGGCATTAGAAGTCTCTTACTTGTGTGTCTGAGCATTGGAAGTCTCTGGTTTTGTGCTTGAGCAATTGTAATCAATTTTGATTATAGTGAAATCCCTTAGAGTTGCAAGGGGACTGAACTACTTTCGGTTGTAGGAAGAACCAAGATAATTGCTTCTCTCTCTCTCTCTCTCTCTCTCTCTCTCTCTATATATATATATATATATATATATATATATATATATATATATATGTATATGTATATATATATATCCTTTCTACCTTTGAATTTTTTTAATCCACTACTAAACACTTAACTCTGATTCAGATTCTATATTGTATGCTCAGAATCTAATAAGAGAATTTTTAGAAAAGAAAGAAAAACCTAACACAATTTAACCATCACCCTTCTTGTGTTTTTCTCACATCCAGTTGGCATCAGAGCATGGTATGTACTTTAAATACTTAATCGTGATATAGAAAAGATCCTGAGAGAAAAACATGATTGATATGTCTGAAACCTTTGGTTCCAAAAACACTGTTATTGTAAACTATGATAATAATGCTTCTAAAAAGAATAACTATACAACTAGACCTCAAACTTTCAGTGGAGACTCTACAGAGTTCGAATGATGGAAAAGTAAGATGTACACTTACATCATAGGTCTTGATGATTAGTTGTAGGACATTCTTAAAGATGACACTTATATTCCAGTTAATGGAATAGGAATGGTAACTGACATAAAAAAGTCTCACACATGCTCAAAAGAAGACTTATAGGAAACATCACAAAGTTAGAGGCGTTTTGGTAAATGTTCTACCCCACTATAAATACATCAAAGTTTTTGACAAATCTATTTCTAAAACCATATTTGAATCCTTATATGCTACATATGAAGGAAACCAACAAGTAAAAGAGGCAAATGCTAACCTCTTGGTCCAATAGTATCAAATGTTCAAAATGAAAGAAGATAAAGATATTGAAGCCATGTTTTCAAGGTTTTAAGTTCTAGTATCTGGTCTTCAAGTTCTGAACAAGAGATATACAACTTATGATCATATCAAGAAGATTCTTAAGAGTCTTCCTGTTAGAAACATACCAAATGTGACAACCATTCAGGAAGCCAAAGATGTAAACACAATAAGTCTTGAAAGCCAAATAAGAAATCTCCAAAGTCAAGAGATGGAGTACAATGGAGATGAACCTACCAAGAAATCAATGTCTCTTGCTTTAAAATGTGTTACTAAACATGCCAAGTCTTCTAAAATTTGGGATTCTGAAGATGCAACTCATGCAGGAACTTCTGAAGAAGATTTTGATGATGAAGAAATGGCATTTATTATCAAAAGATTTTGGTATCAAACAAAAAAGAACAAAAGATTCTCAGGAAAAAGCAGTGGCTTCAGAGGATCAAGTTATAGAGAAAAGAAAGAAGACTGTCAGGGATCACTATTACAAAAAGTAGATACAACCATGACACCATTATCATGATCCTTCAAAGAACTGTGGTGATATCTCTAAATTCAGATGCGTATATAATTTTTTATTTTTTAATTAAAAGATAATTTATTACTACGGTTTTTTAAAACAATAATGGTGATATCAATTGACGTTTCATGAGTTCGACTCTCAGCGTCTGCTAATTCGTGATTTTCTTCCGAATTTAGCACCACCATTAATTTGTATTTAAACAAAGAAAGATATATCACTGCAATTATTTAAACAAACCATTGTGGTGTTTTTTTCTATTTTTATTTTTATTTTAATAACTTAAAACCTGACGCTTTTTTTTATAAATTACCAAAATGATATCACCATGGTTGACTAAAAACACCGTTGTGATAGATTTTTTATTATTTTTTTAAAAAATTATTTGCTTAAGACCTGCCGCTTTTTTTATAAAATATAATTAATGTAAATATGATATCACGACGGTTGACTAAAAACATTGTTGTGATATATTTTTTATTATTTTTTTAAAATTTTATTTGCTTAAGACATGGAATTTTTTATAAATTTCATCATATATCACAGCGATTTTGAAAAACAACCGTGGTGATATCATTTAATCAGTTTATACAAATCTATCTAACTTGTTTCTTCAGTTGCATATTTTCATTTTCATCAAGAAACAACCTCTGACGAAACAACGTGATTTCAATCCTAACGAAACATACTTCACCATTTAACCTCAACGACACAAAACTAGTTTCAACCCTAACGAAACATTCAACACCATCTTCAAACCTGAAGAAACAATAACATTTTCAACTAACGACTCTACTTTCATACCGTCGAGGAGAGGGTCGATATTGTGTTCTTCGTTCTTGACTAGCCTTCGGTTTAGCTATTGGGGACTCCATGAGTCGTGATCGGAAACCATCTTCATCATCACAACATGAGAAGTGGAAGAGGGCTCTAATAGAATAGAGTATTTTGTTATAATTAGTCATAATTAATTTCTATAATTATGTTGTATCATAATTAGATAGTTGGCCAAATGTTACATATTGATGTATATATATTCTATTCAGATCAATGAGAAGGACATGATTTCCATTATCTTACATGGTATCAGAGCGGCGGACTTGCCACGCTGAGAGGTGTCTTCAGTAGGTTGCATACACCTGAGAACGTTGTCCTAGAAAATTATCTTCCAAGCGATTCCATGCTTCCATTGCAGTAGAGTTGGGTTCTCTGAGTTACTTTTTGATACGACTCACCACTGACAATAATGTTTATGTTTCCTTTGATCCTTTTGGTTTTACTGTCTCTGATTTTCAGACGGGGATCACCCTTCTCAGATGTGACAGTTGTGGAGATCTTTATCCAGTTACCACTCCTCCCAGTTTTGTCGGTCTCACATCCAGTCTTTGGCATAGTCGTTTTGGTCATCCTGGCGTGTCTGTTTTGAATTCCCTTCGCAAAAATAAGTTCATATGTTGTGAACCTTTTAATTATTCTGTCGTTTGTGACTATTATGTTTTAGGCAAACATGTTAAATTATCATTTTTTGATTCTCAAACTACGACTTTGATGCCTTTTTGACATTTTACATAGTGATTTATGTACGTCTCCAATTTTAAGTTTTGTTGGTCATAAATATTATGTCTTATTCTTAGATGATTTTACAAAATTCTTGTGGACTTTTCCTATTAGCATAAAATCTCATGTGTTTGAAACGTTCAAGTCACTTACTTAACTCATTCAAACTCAATTTTTGCAAAAAGTCAAACATTTCAATGTGACAATGGCGGTGAATATAATAGTGAGCTTTTTCAAAAATATTGCACTGATCATGGTCTAGTTTTTCATTTCTCTTGTCTTCACACATCCTCACAAAATGGGAAAGCGGAACGCAAAATAAGAACCATTAATAATATGATACGCACTATGCTAGCTCATTCTTTTGTTCCCCCCTCGTATTGGCATCACGCTCTCCACATGGCAACTTATCTATTAAATATTATTCCCTGTAAAACACTTCATAATTAGTCACCAACACAACTCATGTATCATCGTGATCCCACCTACACACATCTCAAAGTCTTTGGTTGTCTATGTTATCCATTATTCCCGTCATCTACCATTCATAAGTTACAACCCCGCTGTACTCCATATGTCTTCTTGGGTTATCCGCCGAATCATAGAGGTTATAAGTGTTTTGATTTGTCTAATAGAAAATTAATAATTTCGAGGCATGTTATCTTTGATGAAACTCAATTTCCCTTCACCAAGATACACTCCCCTTCACCTCACTCTTATCAATTCCTAGATGATGACCTTCACCCCTACCTTATACATCAGTGGTAAAATCAAATTTCACCACCTGTTGCACATAACCAACCAACATCCACAATCCCAATTGACCAACCATTACCCTCAATAAACCAACAATCATCATCTCCTACCTCTTCGATCAACACACCCATTACAATAAACTCTCAATCACCACCATCAATTCAACTGCATCCACCTCCACCTACACGAACCATCACCACCCGAAGCATGAAAGGCATCGTGAAACCCCGCACGATATTTAACTTATCAATCTCTCACTCTTACCACACCATCTCTCCCATACCTAAAAACTCCAAACTAGCCTTATCAGACCCGAATTGGAAATTCGCAATGCAATCTAAATTTGATGCGCTTATTCGAAATAAGATGTGGGATTTAGTTCCTCGTCCTTGTGATGCTAATCTTATTCGATGTATGTGGATTTTTAGGCATAAGGAAATTTCTGATGGCTCCTTTGAGCGTTATAAGGCTCGTCTTGTAGGTGATGGCAAGTCACAGGTTGCAGGTGTGGATTGTGATGAGACTTTTAGCCCCGTGGTGAAACCCGCTACCATTCGAATAGTGCTTACCATTGCTCTCTGCAAATCATGGCCCATTCATCAACTGGATGTCCATAATTCATTTTCACATGGTGATCTTCATGAGACTGTTTACATGTATCAGCCATTGGGTTTTCGTGACCTCCATCATCCAGATTATGTATATGGATTGAAGAAGTCATTGTATGGTCTCAAGCAAGCGCCTAGGGCATGGTACCAACATTTTGCTGACTATATTGCCACCATTGGCTTTCACCATAGCACATCAGACCACTCTCTCTTCATATATCGACAAGGTTTAGACATGGCCTACATTCTGCTGTATGTACACGACATCATCCTCATCACCTCCACTCAGGTCCTCTGCCAATCAATTATCTCACTCTTAGCATCTGATTTTGCAATGAAGGATTTGGGCCCTCTGAATTACTTTTTGGGTATTGCAGTATCTCGTCATCCTGATGGTATATTTCTCAGTCAAAGCACTTATGCATCAGAGATCATTGAACGTGTTGGCATGGCATTTTGTAAACCATCAACCACTCCTGTTGACACCAAGCAGAAACTCAGCACCTCCTCTGGCACTTCTTATGAGGATCCCTCCTTGTATCGGAGTCTTGTAGGGGCCCTACAATATCTCACCTTCACTCGACCTGATATATCATATGATGTTCAACAAGTTTGTCTTCACATGCATGCCCCTCGCACGGAACACATGCTCGCTCTTAAGCGCATTTTGTGCCATGTTCAGGGCACCTTACATTTTGGACTACATTTATCCCCATCTTACATTACAAAGATTATCTCCTACACTGACGCTGATTGGGGTGGATGTCCTAACACCAGACGTTCAACATCTGGGTACTGTGTTTTTCTAGGTGACAACCTTATTTCTTGGTCTTCCAAAAGGTAGTCAACTCTCTCCCGTTCCAGTGCTGAAGTCGAATATAGGGGGGTTGCCAATGTTGCCTCTGAATCGTGTTGGATTCGCAATCTTCTCCTGGAACTCCATTTTCCTATTCCTCAGACCACTTTGGTGTATTGTGACAATGTTAGTGTCATTTATCTATCTGGTAATCCTGTGCAACATCAACGCACTAAGCATATTGAGATGGACATTCATTTTGTTCGGGAAAAGGTAGCTCGTGGTCAGGCTCACGTCCTTCATGTTCCCTCAAGACATCAAATCACATACATCTTCACCAAAGGACTTCCTCGCATTCTCTTTGATGATTTTCAGACCAGTCTAAGCGTCAGTGAACCTCCCGCTTCGACTGCGGGGGTGTGATAGAATAGAATATTTTGTTATAATTAGTCATAATTAGTTTCCTATAATTATGTTGTATCATAATTAGATAGTTGACCAAATGTTACATATTGATGTATATAGATTCTATTCAAATCAATGAGAAGGACACAATTTCCATTATCTTACAGGCTCGACTGAGACCAAATGGATACTACGTTTCAGATGCCTCCAGATTAGTAACCGAAAGAATTGTAAGTAAGACTTGATGTGCATATGTTTAGTGTTATTTGAATTTGCTTTGGTAATTAATAATGTATGTCTTATCATGTTTTATAGGATTCATTGGTTAACTCAGCCCGTGAAGGTACCTTTGTTGCAGAACCACAATATGATATATTAATATAAGCAATCAGAACAAATGAGCATGGTGGTTAAAGCACTTACTATATCTAGTTGTCTGAAAATAAAACGAAAAGTAGAAACCCTGTGGTGAATGCTTGATCACTAACATTGAACATTCCAGCCTTATCAGCTGATCTCGCCAGGAGCAATAACATCAATGTAACTTCCACCATCTCTTCCTTTCACAAATTTGAGTTCATAAGGTTGGTCAATCTCTTCTCCTTCTTCTTTGGGTGCTTCTGACCCAACATCAGATGGAGCTTTAACCACGAAAAGGAACGATTTTGACAAATGGGTATTTCAGAAACTACAATCAAAAGGGTTTCTTGGAAAAAACAACTTGGCGGTGGGAAGGAAATAAGAACGAATGAGAGCTCTATGAATTTGCTACTCCCTTTACGCATAATTTTTTTATATTTTTACAATTTTTTAATTAATCTAAAAATCATTTATATCATTTATTTATAAGTTAACTATTTTATGATTTGTAGTATTGTCTAACTAGTGTTGTGGTAATTGATTAAATTTTTATTTGATACTCATGGATCCCTTTGAAATAAAAGAGTGTCCCAAATTGAATGATGCATTTTAATTTTTAAGATATTTTTTTCCAATTTTACGTTCTAATTAATATTATTTTCATCATTCTCAATACATGATAAAGATACTTTAGTAAAAATATCATTTTCTCTCTTTTATTAATTTTTTTAAATATATAAAATGATCAATTAAATCACTCACTTATTGTAGGGAGTAATAATTTAGGCATAGGAATGTGTTACTACATTAATGCTTTTTGTTTAAATTACGAGAATATTAATAAGTTATTGTATTACTACAAGAATATGTATTAATCAATCAAAGATGTATTTTACAAATAATTAAAGATGTATTACTTGAACAAATTAGAGTTAACTTAAATAAAATTTAAATCAAAGAGATCGAAGGGATTTTTCTATCATCTTTTTCTCAAAGACTTCTTAAAAGTCTAGGTGTGTGCGTGCGTGATTAAATTTTTAAACATATCCAATACTATATTTTGAATTTTCTTAAATCCTCACAACTTTTTTTATTCAATTATTGATTTGATCACAAAGGCAATTTATTTTCCAACTTCATCAAATTTTTAAATTACAAATAGTATATTTCTATATCATATTCTGTTAATACAATTTTTTTCTATTTTGGTAATATTGATATTGTTTAGAAGAATTATTCGTCTTTCAAATAGTGTATAGAAAGATCCTTCTAAACTAATGCGAATTAAGGGCATTTTTTAGGGGTGTTCAAAACCAAACCAACCCAATAGAAAACCGCAAACCAAACCAAACCAAACCAAAACCGCAAAAAACCGCATTTGGTTCGGATGCGTTTGGGTCATTCTCTAACAAAACCGCACGGTTTGGTTTGGTTTACGGTTTGTATTTTTCAAACCGAACTAAACCAAACCAAACCGCATTATGTTACAACTTAAGATTCAATTATCCCACATCCAATCCAAAATTCAAACTTAGTATTCCTTAACCTTACAATTAAAAACGATTTTCTCTTACTCACACTTAGGGTTTCAATTTCAACCTTCTTAAATCTCTCCTAGTAGTATCGCACATTCTTCTCATCTTATTTACCGTGTACGTTTCGTCTTTTCTACTATAATATTTCCTCTCTTATGTTCTTTCTTTTTTATCTTTTATGTTACTATTTTCTCTTCCAATTATATTTTTATCGCACATTTTTTCTCAATCCCGCATCTCTTATGTTCTTTTTTTATCTTCTGTAATCTCTCCTCTCATATGTTTTTTATGTTTTATTATAATGTCTTTGATATTATTTTATTTTACTATTATATATATGTTTTTTATTGCATTTTTGTCTAATCTAATTTTGTGTATATTGAATGCGTAGTATATAAAGTTATGTTGTTCTCTATAGATGTATGTATGGCTCAATAAAAATATTTTAAAAAACCGAATCAACCGAACCAATCCAAACCGCATTGGTTTGGTTTGGTTTGGTTTTATTTCTAAAAGCCAACCGAACCACATGCTTTTTTCTCTTGCGGTTCGGATGATTTTTATCGTCAAAACCGCCCAAACCGCATCGCGAACACCCCTAGCATTTTTAGTGTAGTTTGATTCAATTTTATTCGGTTTTAAAAATCAATTTAAAATTTAATTTGATCTAAGTGGTTTTCACATAAATTATATCAAAGTACATCTAATAATAGTTGATTTTGTGCGGTTTACAATTTTTTTGATCGGCTTACGATTTAAATTTGGATAAGTTTGGATTTAAATACCCTTAATGTGAATATTTATTTCATTTTATTTCTTTCACGTGTGTGTTTACTGATATTTTTAGTAAACAATCACGAGTTTGGTTCACTTAAGAGATTAAACTCGAAAAATCTCAAATACAGATTTGTGCATGAATGTTTTGAGAAACTCTTGTGTGTTTAAAAGAGTGGTTTTATCTGAGTTCGTGAGAACTCAAGAATAGTGTGAGAAAATAGAAATGTGCAAAAAATATGAAGATTTTGAAGCAAAAGCAATAAGATTGTAATCAAAACAAAGAAAATAACAAACAAGTTGAAAGTAAAATGTTTGCATTAACATAAAATGGTGTGCATAATCATACATTTACCATTGAATCTCTGAATCATTGTGACTTGAATATTGGATTTTATAGAGAACTTAATGACACTTGCGACCCTAATCACAATGCATAAATTCGATTTATATACAAGTAAAAATTAATCGTCAACAATGGTTACTTGCTCGGCACTTAACACAAGCGAGTATTGAAAGAAGGGATCAACACAAATGAGTGTTGGAAATCAATACGGACGAGTATTGAAAAAGGGAGATCAACACAGACGAGTGTTGAAAATCAATACATATGCGTATTGAAAAATGGGAGATCAACACATACGAGTGATGGAAATCAATACGGACGAGTATCGTATAAAGGGATCAACACGGACGAGTGTTGGAAATCAATATAGACGATAATTGAAAAAAGGAGAGATCAACACGGACGAGTGTTAGAAATCAATAAGGACGAGTATTGAAAAAAAAGATCAACACGAACAAGTGTTGGAAATCAATACGAACGAGTATCGAAAAAAAGTGATATCAAAATGGACGAGTGTTGAGAATCAATACATATGATTATTGAAAAAAAAGGTGATCAACACTGACGAGTGTTGGAAATCAATACGGACGACTATTGAAAAGATTAGATCAACACGGACGTGTGCAGGAAATCAATACGGACGAGTATTGAAAAAAGGGATCAACATGGGCGATTGTTGGAAATCAATACAAACGAATATTGAAAAAAGGGATCATCACAAACAAGTGCTGGAAATCAATACAAATGAGTATTGAATAAAAGGATCAAGACATACGAGTGTTAGAAATCAATACAGACGGGTATTGAAAATAGGGATCAACATGGACATTTGTCACCGTTCAAAGGATGAGTCTTCTGGGTCAACGTTTGACCAGACTCTTCCTGGACCTTTCTTTTTTCTTTAGGCCCATATTCGTTTTACTGATAACACCCCCACAGTTTAGAATAGAACAAATGCTTTGATTGTTAATATTATTTTATTTTATTTTCAAAATCATAATTATACCATTGTTAATATTATTTTATTTTATTTTAGAAATTATAATTATACTATTGTTAATATTATTTTATTTTATTTTCGAAATTATAATTATACTATTGCTAATATTATTTTATTTTCAAAATTATAATTACACTATTGTTAATATTTTTTTTTATATATATAGTAAATATGTAATTATATTACTATTATTATTATTATTATTAATTTTTAAAAAGTAAATACACAATTATATGGTCGTTATCATTATTAATATTTAATTATTTGGTTATGTTCATTTTTTTATTACTACTTATTATTTAACTAAAATAAAATAATTCGTTAAACATTCAGGTAATTAATTGATTATAGAATCACAAATGACCTTCATAATTTAGATGTTTATTTATCTTAAGGAGTGTATGTGCATGATTATTCGTTATCTATTTGTTTATATTGAACCTTGAGTGTACACAAAATGATATGTTATAATTGTGACAAAATCACGTCGCTTTCATCGATTTTAAAATAATCCGAGCCGATTTCAAAATAAATCACATACTTCTCGATTCAAAGTCGAGCTCATTACTAAAACACCTATGTAAGTCGATCGCTTGTAAAAGCATCACCATCAACCTCACATGGCTTACTCTTGGGCCTTCTTACAATGGGACCTATTCGGTTTTAATTAATCGATTAGATGGATTATTCACTAAATAAATTCAATTCATTCACAAGAATGCAAATTTTAAAACCTCGATCCGACATCGAAAGTTAAATTAAAATACTTAATCACATCTAAACAACACTTCATTTAAAAATGAAAAGGGGGGTGGTTTTGAGTTTTCAACTCCTCTCCTCGATCATTTGAATACGAGTTTTCTTACTCGGTTAGTCAAATGGTCGTCATTTCTAAATCATTTAAGTACAAATAAATCAAATCCTTTTATAACAAGAAACTGAAAGGGAGATAACTTTGAGTCTTCAATTTTTCTCCTCGACTATTTGAATACAAGTTCTCTTACTTGGTTAGTCAAATGATTGTCATTCTTATACGAACTTCCAAACTCCGATTAAATCGAAATATTTTCATAATAAGCTAAATGAAAAGGGAGTTGACTTTGAGTTTTCAACTTCACTCCTCAATTGTTTGAATACGAGTTCTCTTACTCGGTCAGTCGAACAATTGTCATTTTTCACCAATTCATACTGTAAGTCAGATCATTCTCAATCAAAACTATACAAAAAGAGAGATGGTCTTGAGTTTTCAATTCCTCTTCTCAAATGCTTGGATATCAATATAGACGAGTATTGAAAAAAGGGAGATCAACACAAACGAGTGTTGGAAATTAATACAAGCGAGTATCGTAAAAGGGATCAACACATATGAGTGTTGGAAATTAATACGGACGAGAATTGAAAAATAAGGAGATCAACATGAACGAGTGTTGCAAATCAATACGGACGGGTATTAAAAATAGGAAGATTAACATGGATGAGTGTTGGAAATCAATACAAACGAGTATTAAAAAAGGGATCAACACAGACGAGTGTTGGAAATCAATACATACGAGTTTTGAAGAAAGGGGTCAACACAGATAAGTGTTGGAAATCAATACAGACGATTATTGAAAAAAGGGATCAACACGGACGAGTGTTGGAAATCAATATAGAAGAGTATTGAAAAAAAGGAGATCAACACGGATGAGTGTTAGAAATTGTAAGACCCCAATTTTGGCCCTAAGATCCCTCATGGCATCATAACATTTCATTTGCAAAGTCTCAAGGATCATAAGCATCTTGGTTCCCCTTACCTTTAGGTGGGACTCCTTATGAGTGGTTTGAGATCACCAAGCATGTTTGAATTGTATATCATTGCTTTTCTCATTTTGTTTACTAACCAAAAGCACAAAAATATGTCACTAACATCTTTTGTTTGTAGCTTGAGCAATCACAAGGTCAAAAGCTTCTAGAAGGTCATTGGTACAAAGACATGGTCAAGAGGAGATGAAAACAAGCATGGTAATGCTTCCCAAAGCTCGCATCCATCAAATATGCCTCCCTAGCATCTTAATTCATCATTTTGATCAAAGCAAGTCAAAGGGTTGGAGGTTTGTTTCTCAAGGAAACCCTAATTCATTTGTGCACCACAATGCCTTGCTCATGAAGCAACCTCAGCCCATGGTCAAATACAATCAAGGGAAGTTCTTTTATTCACTATTTCATGCATACTTGAACTTATTTGAATGTCCTCAATCATCAATTCATCAAGATATGAGTCATGGACTTGAGAAGTTGATCAGTCAATTCATCTGACTCTTTTGAAATACACTGAGACCTAACTTTTTATGTGTTGGTCAAATGGAGATGGTTCCGAAATAAAAAATGTTCTTACGGAAAATATGAACAACTTTAATGTTCATCAAAATTTGATTTGAAGCTTGGAAAACCATCTTCCATTCCAATACATTATAGGTCATTTTGACTGAAACCCTAATTTTGGGTCAACTTCCCAAGGACATAACTCACTCATTTTTCATGATTTTAAGGTTGAATCAAATGAATTGGAAAGCCTAAGATGTATAATTCAAATGTTATGTTGAACAAAATTTCAAAATCTCAAAGGAAATACATGTGATAATGCAAGACATTATAGGTCCTTTTGGGTCAAAGGCATTAAAAGTCAAAAAGTCCAACTTCAAGTGCCCATAACTCTTTCATCAAAAATCCAAATGATGCAAAACGTAATTCCATTTTGATTGTCTTGAAAAGATCTACAACTTTGATGTTTGAGGTTTTTTCATTTGAAGCTTGCATCATCAAAACAGAAGGGCTTGAAAGTTGGCCAATTTTAGAAACCTTGCCTTGACATGTTTTGCACATCACACTTTAAACTCAAATTTCATAAATTTCCACATTCCAAATGGACTTTTGACCAACATAACATTTGTTCCTCATACAAAGACCTTTCCAACCATTACCCATATGCCTATGCTTGGATTTTCTAAATGGCATTTTCGAAGAAATGATTATTTAGGTACAAATGGAGAATTCACATTGAATCTTGAAATGCAAGCTATTGCAAGGCAAATTACACGTCCAAATCAATTCATTGTGCTATCAGCTTGCAAATACATCAGCTTTTGGGCCTCACATGCGCCTGTACAGACCCATGCATGGAGGACCCAAAGTTTCATGCACACGAGTTTCTTCTCATTTGGCATCATCTCCAGCTATAAATACCTTGCCATGCTCACTCATTTGCCACGCCAATTCAACCTGAAATGCTGCAGAAATATTTCCCTAACCATCACTAGAGAAGCAAGCTCACTTTTCTCATTTTTTCAGATTTGAATTTCAACTTCATCTGGTTGAATTCTCAGATCTAGTGCTTCTAAACCTTCATCATTTATCCCATAGAACTTCTGTTTTAGCAAGGCAAGCAAGGCATCATGCTCAAATCACCAGAACTCAAGCTTGCACTCCAACTGGTAATTTCTTCGATTCTCTTCATCCATGGACCTTTTTGCTCGGATCTAATGTTTTCTGAAGTCCTCACTTGAGAGGCAAGCTAGTGGTAGCTTCAATTTTGCTTTTCCTTGATCTGCATTTTTCATACCTGAATCTTCCACCTCAGATTTCTCCATCTATAGAGATCTTGAGTATGATTCAAGGTTACAGGGGTGATGTACATCACCCCAACTTCATTTTGGTATAAGGATCGTGTATTTTCATGGAGGTTTAAAAACCTGCAAGTTTGGCCGGAATTTGCAGGCTCACCGGAGAAGAAGGTGGCTCCGGTGGCCGCCTCTCTCCAGTTTGAATGCTGACCGTTGGATGTACATCCCACGTTTTAATCTCAGCCATGCATTGTGTTTACTTTCATTAATTCATTATGTCACGCGTGGACTAAGGCCTACCGTGGGAACGCGCTCCTGGACCACTAGATGTTGCCACGTCAATTAATGAGTTCCATCAGATGCTCCTGGTTTTTTTCTAATTTTTAATTTCTGTTTTCATTTTCTTAAATTCCATTTTGTTTCAAAAATTCATATCTCTCTCATTTTTAATTCAAAAATTATGGGACCAATTGCATTATTTCCCAAATAAATTCTAGTTTCTATTTCTGATTTTTAATATTTTTTATTTCATCATTTGGTATTTTTTGTGAATTTTTTCTTTTCTGGTTATTTTTAATTCATTTTAAATAGTTCTTGATATTCAAAAAATGCAAAAATATTTCCTAACCTCTTTGAATGATGATGGATCTATGAAAAATCTTCTCATCAATTTTTGAATTGATTTGAGATTTATTTGAGATTTTAGTTCAATTAGGTTATTTTTATTCATTTTTAATTGATTAAAAATAGTTTCTGACTTTTAAAAATGCTGAATTTTTTGTCAAACTTTGTTTGACCTTGTTGAACTTGGGATAAATCACTTGGACCTTTCAAGGTTGATTTGAAGTGATTTTGAAGTTTGACCTTTCTTTAATATTTTAATTCAATTTATTTTAATATTAAAAAATGCTAAAAATATGTTATTCTTTTCTTGACCTCCAATCTTCATCTCACTTCTATTTTTGATTGTTTGACCTTGACTTTCAATGTTATTGGTCAACATATGAGGATTGGTACATTTCATTCCATTTAATGCATTTTATTTTGTCATTTTCCTTTTCTCATATTCATCTCATTCTTCTTCTTCTTCTCCTTCTTTTTGATCAATGAGTTGAAGGTTGATAAGTTAGCATTGATTAGGGAGATTTAACATTCCTTTATTCAAATCTAATTCATCTTGATCAATTGATCAAGTGAATGGTTTTGCATTAAGGATACGTTGTCTTTTAAATCATGCAAAAGGCTTAAACCAATACAAGATCAATTCTCATTTTCCTTTTGGCATGGCAAGTTGTTAAGACTTGGTTCACTAATCAAGACTCCTAACTTGTGTTTGTTGCCTACATTATTATTGACCGGCCTCAGATAGTTGTGACTTCTACATAAGTCTAATTACGATTGCTTAACATAGCGCTAAATTTGCCTTATGGCACACTAACTACTAACACTAACTATTGACAACTAATATTTACTTTTATGCAATTTACTCTAATGCAATTTACTATTCTTGCACATATTATTCATTTGCTTTTCTCTTTGCTCACTTGAGCACATGTTTATGTTAATGCCATTTGCCTTTTGCTCACTTGAGCACATAATTGTGTATATATTATTGTGCTTGTGTTTTGTTTTGATTGTTGTGGACCAAATGCAAAGAAATGGACTTAGTTTCTAGGACTTTCCCTATGCAAAGAAATGGAGAATTGGACTTAGATTCTAGGACCTTCCTTATGCAAAATTGGAGTAAAAAGGATCTTAATGATGATGGATTAGAAGGACCAAATCTCTAAACTCACTCTTGTCCATTCTTGTTTTACTTCATGAAACTTTTGATGTGTGTGCTTTTGTGCTAGGAGTTCCCATTTGAGCTTAATTGGAGGACCATTGCCATGTTCATCCAAGTGGAAGATACAAGATACATTGAGGATCTCTTATGAGACTTGTTTGATTGCTTATTCTTTGTGGTTGTTTATTCCAAAGGATGGGAGCTACTTGGATCATCAATATGATCTCAAGAGAGGGACTCCTATTGTGGTTTCATTTCTTATCCCTCACCTTTTTATTTTCCTTAGGATCAAGCCATTCTTCTTCTTCTCTCCACTCTAACCCAAGCCAAAACCTTTTGTGCAAACATTTAACCTTTGTTTACAACATTAGAAACCTAAGTCTTATGCTTTTGATTTTCAAACTTTCTTTTCATAACACTTATTTTGAATTGAATCTTTAAGTCAACTTTGACCACTTTTGTATTCACTTCCAATTGGTAAATATAACCCATTCAAACTTCTTTTTTGGCTCCAATGGCCACTTCTTTAATCAAATTTTCCATAACCTTTAGCTATTAGGTTTGAGTTATCCTTGTGGTAGATGTAATACTCACCTATATCCTTAGTGATGGACAATGAGTCTTCCATGCTTATTATAGGGTTAACCCTCTCACTAGCATGTTGAAGTTATCCTCACACGGTGGATTTGTGGTTTGGTTGAGTTTTCTCCCTTTGATAACAAAAGACCTTAAGGCTTTTGGACCAATCAATTCACCAACTCATTTTGAGATTTTTACCCCGAACTACGAGGTTTTGATCCTAATCTTTTTATAAGATGGTACGTAGGCAATGGGTTTATCCATCCAAACAAAAATGTAAATAACTTGTACATTCTCTTCTCATCTCTTCAATCATGTTTGCACAAACAAATTTTACAAAACAACAACCTTCACAAGTATGAAAAGGGCTCCCTAGGAGTACCTAGGATGTTTTGGGTGCCTAACACCTTCCCATTACATAACCAACCCCCTTACCCAGATCTCTGTTTCTTTTACTAGTTTTTGTTAAAACTATTAGGTTTTTGTTCACTTTCTAACCATTCCTTTGGATAAATAGAAGTGCGGTGGCGACTCGACTTGTATGATTTACCTTGGATTTAGTCAATATCTCTAATGGTAACGAATACTCCGCTACAGAAAAGTGGCGACTCTGCTGGGGAATTTGCCTAGCGGGTTTTGCCAACTTTTCACGCTTGTTGTATTGTATTGTTTTGTGACATATTTTTATGCAATTTGGGATTATTGTATTGTATGTAATGATTGATTTGCTTGATATTAATTCCTTGTATGCTTGGTGATCTTTGTGAGATGAGTTCTATACCCGGACTCGAGTGCACTTAGGATAGGAGAATGGCATTGTCTTGTTGACTTGTGTGGAGTTATTCCTTAGCAAGTTGACTTGCAAGTCCATGCACTTGGTGGAGGTCATGTTGGATCAATAATGTCACACAAGTAAGTTGTGGTTAGACATTACTCTTTCCAATATAGACCTTAGAAGCCAAGGACCTTAGTTTACCAAGCCCATCTTGGCCTATTTTTTAGGATGTAGTGCGAAAATCGTTCAAGTGTAAGATTTGATACGATTGTTACGCAATACTACACTCATAAGAGTCTCTCTTGAGAATATTTTCGGAATACGAGTAGTCGTTTCTCCGATAATATCTGAAAGATGGGATGATGACTATGGGAACCTCTCGTAGAACATGTTTGGCAGGTTTAAACCCTAGTACATTCCCTTTGGGTGGTTCTTAACCGAGACTCCGTGCTCGTGACTTGCAACAAACCCTTGATTCATGGTTGATCCGTTCCTACATCCTTAATATCAATGGAACTTGGGTGTTGATAAGGTGTAAACCATAATCCACCAAAATGGATGATTGATGTCATACGGTGAACTGACTTGGGGTATTTTGCTTTTTATCGCAATGTCGCGGATAGCAAGAGTCGCCACCGACTTTTCTTTTATCCAATAAGGAAAGGTGGAAAAGAACAGGAAAGACCTCAATAGATTTTGGGTTCGGGAGGTACATTATACAAAGGGAAGGTATTAGCACCCTTTGTATCCATGGTTATCCATGGGCTCTTAATTGCTGGATCACTTATATTTTTGTCTGAAAAGTGTTGGTGAATTGTTTAAAAATGTTTCGAAAAGAGAGTTTAACTTTGTAATGATTCTCGTATGAATGTATACAAAGTATTTATCTCGTTTGATTTTGAAAAACAGTTTAGAAAAATATGACTTGGTAATGATTCTAGTATGAATGTATACCAAGTGGTGATTTTCTAGGATTTGCAAAGTGTGAGGGGTGAAAAATGTTTTAGGTTATGATCCAGTAATTGAGAGTTATACCTTCCTAAGGTCGTTATGGGCATTTCCTATCCTTATGAGGGTAAAACTGTCCTTACTATTGAGAAGTAAGTAGTTTTATCCTTTGGATGTAAAAGGGTCATTGTAGGGTCATCGATAGGTCATTGAAGGCAACAGTTGTAAGGATACCTTAGCATTCGAAAGGACGATCATCATTTAACCGTAGGCTACACCGAAGGGTCATCGAGGGACAAAATCGTATTTTCGAAGGCAACATCCGAGGGACCAGGATTTATTTTATGATGATTTAACCGAAGGGTCTTTGCTAAGTGTATCCCTACATTCGCGGGACACGACCGTTATACCGTAATACCGTAGGGCAGCAAAGAGAGGTCCAAGATCACATATTTAAAGGCCGTATTTTACGATCAATTAGGCAATTAGGATGAGTCTCCACATTAAAATCAATACATTAAAATCAGCTAAGTAATTGAGGGTGGATCTCCACATTAAAATTAATTAGGTAATTTAGGGTGAAACTCCACAAAGGGCATCCCACAAATAAAGTGGAATACCTATCTAGCTAGCTTTCCCGGTGATGTGTGAACCTTTGCAAAACTCAGCAAACATGTCAGAATACCAAATCAGGGTGCAATCGAGAATTACACCACAAAAGAAACCAGAACAGCAGTAGGGTCAGATAAACAATGCATGGCTATGATAAAAACATGACAGGTGGGCAAAAGTCAGAATAGAAAAGTCGGCTGCTGTCGCGTTCGCTCCTGCTTCGCCTAGCGAAGTCTTAGCGAACACTCGTTGCATGCTCGCTTAGCGATGTGCTAGCGAGCGGCTGCGGATTCCGGTTTTAATAACGATATAATGGCAGCAAGCTTCACACCTTATAGCATTCATTACAGAGATTATGTGGTTAGACATTCAGATGTTCATGCATACTTAAATTCCTATGTAAAACTTAAGATAGTTTCATAAATTCAATCATGATACCATGTGCAAATTAAGAACATAAGGTAGTAATAGCAATGCCAACCTGTTTGTAATCGAATTGTAACCTTGAATTGGCCGATCGGATCGAATTGAGCGGAAGTGACCTTGCTGCCACTGGCTTTTCCTTCAGGGTTTCCTTTAGGGTTACTCGGAATTCTCAGGGTTAGCCTCCAGGGTTTTCCGTCTGTGAGCGCTAGGGTTTGCTTGCTAGGGTTCTCCTTTCGTCCTTTTTCCTCCTCTCTTCATTACTGAAGTGCTGGTATTTATAATGCTCTTTTTTGTGACCTAATGGGCTCAGAGTGAAGCCCAGAATTTTCTGTTATCTGCCAGCTTCGCTAGGCGAGCGTGTAGCAAACGTTCGCTAGGCGAGCGTGTAGCGAACGTTCGCTAGGCGAAGGATTTGCTCGCCTAGCGAGGAGGCCAGTTTGGGCCATTTTCTGGATTGGGCCATTCGTGAGCTGGGCCTTTGTTCCTTTAAGATCAGTGTCATAAAAATGAGTCGGAGTGCCCTGAAAAATGTCTTAAAATATTAATGGGCAAATTTTGGGGTATGACAGCTGCCCCTGTTCAATATTCTTGAACCGAGAGAGTCAGAATGGTATGTACGCCATTCGTGGTCTGGAGGTGGAAGATTATTGAACACTTAGAACGCCCCAAAAATTTGCACTTGTCAATTAGTCAGTCTTGATGGAGATGGGTTTAAAGATGCCATCTAGGAAGTTTGATGATGAGAGCTTCAGAGTACGTCGTACATTAGAAGATATCTGAAGTCATGGGTGTCACTGGGTCATACGCTAGACCGTATAGTGAGTCATTCATTAGGCCGTCGACTTCACTGGGGAGTTAGAATGGGTCATACGTCGCTGGGGATAACAGATCAGAATGGATCATACGCTAGATCGTATCTGAGTTGCAGAATGGGTCGTCTGTTAGGCTGTATCTGACGAAAAGTAGTCGTACGCTAGACTACACCTCGGGATGTACCGTACGCTAGGTAGTATCTGAGGAATGAAGATCTGAATGGGTCGTACGCTAGACCGTATTGTTGGAGGAGTAATATGTTGTGCCGAATCAAAATGAGATAAGAATCCGAATGAGTCATGCACTGCTGGGGATAAAGGATCAGAATGGATCGTACGCTAGATCGTATCTGAGTTGTGGAACGAGCCGTCCGTTAGGCTGTATCGTTACTGGGGGTGAAGGATCAGAATGGATCGTATGCTAGATCGTATCTGAGTTGTAGACTGAGCCGTCCGTTAGGCTGTACCTGATGATGAAGGGGGGTAGTCATACGCCAGACTACACTTCAGAATGTACCGTACGCTAGGTAGCATTTGAGGCCTTGAAGGTCCAAATGGGTCGTATGCTAGACCGTATTGGAGTTGTTGAAGGTCGGAATGGATCGTACGTTAGATCGCATCTGAGTTGAAAGAGTCATATGTTGAGCTGAATCAGAATGAACCGTACGCTAGGCTATATCTGATAGTATTTGTATATGTTGTATTTGCAATAAATGTCTGGGATGGGCTTATAGATGCCATCGTTAGGAGGATGTCAGAATGAATGTTGACATGGAGTATATCTGAAAGATGTAGTTGAATCCTGAACGTAATTGATGAGGATGTTCGTCTGAATGGACCTTTGTTTTGACTGTATCAGGGGAATAATTAACCTGAAAAATAAAGTTAGCTTCATGCCATGTCATGATGCATGAGATGTTTTATGCTTTCGAAAATAACTGCGAACGATGTATGCATGCGTATGCTGTGAAATGATGTAATGAATGAATTATGCATCTGAAAAGTTCTTCCAGAGGACTCTACTGGGGAAAACAAATCTCAATCTTCTGGTTGGGAGATACTGGTATCGATGACCCTTTCTTAGCCGGGGATGCTTGATTTCTGTCTGATGGTAGAAATGTTCAACAGAAGCCTGGCTGGGGGATAGGATTAGCAACAGATTCATTGGAAAGCATGATTAGACCTCCTCCTCGATCCTGAAGTCTAGTAGTAATCGCTATTTCTATTTTATGCACGCATTTTTGGTAAACATCGATCATATCCAAATGCATATATTAATTCGAATTAAATCAATGGACGCTTATGCAAACAAAACAGAGAAAGTAAAACAAAAGCATTTTTTTGAAACTAAAATTATATTGATTTCGAAAGAGGGCCTATAAATAGGCAATTTGTGTACAAGGAGACAGAAATCCTAGTAAGAGGAAATTGTCAAGAAAACAAAGAGAAAGCTATGCCGAAAACGTCCTATTGACTTTAATTCCCTACTGCCATTATGTCTTCAAGCCTCTCATCTCCTGCTGTCGGATAGAAGTGATTAGCTTGTTCAGTCCTTTGAACTTGGATGAAGCTGTCTGAGAACGGGACATAGTCATACGCTTTGATCCCTAATTTTTGCCTGGACCGCCTTTTCAGGTTTTCAATCCACCAGGATACCCCTTTTTGCCCAAGCCGCCTTTTCAGGTTTTCGACTTGCCGGGTGCACATTTTTTTATGTTTATCCCTAATTTTTGCCCGAACCCTTTTGGTTCGCCGGGATGCCCTTACTTTTGCCTAGGTACGTCGACCTAGCAGGTCTCTTTTATGCGTAGTATTTTTTTACTATGTCTGCGTTCACGGGATGCGGGAAGTCTTCGCCGTCCGTTGTAGCTAGTATCATGGCTCCACCAGAGAATACCTTCTTAACTACAAACGGCCCTTCGTACGCGGGAATCCATTTGCCTCTGGGATCACCTTGTGGTAGAGTGATGCGCTTTACCACCAAGTTGCCAATTTGATACACCTGTCTCTTGACTCTTTTGTTAAATGCCTGGGTCATGCGCTTCTGATATATCTGTCCATGACAAACAGCCGCAAGTCTCTTCTCATCGATCAAGTTTATCTGGTCGAGTCGAGTCTGAATCCATTCATCTTCATCTAAGCCCGCCTCTTTTATGATTCTTAGAGAGGGAATCTGGACTTCCACTGGTAAAACGGCTTCCATTCCGTAGACTAAAGAGAAAGGAGTTGCTCCTGTCGAAGTGCGTACTGAAGTGCGATAACCGTGAAGAGCAAACGGTAACATCTCATGCCAGTCTTTGTACGTCACCGTCATCTTTTGTATGATCTTCTTGATATTCTTATTAGCAGCTTCTACAACGCCATTCATCTTTGGTCGGTACGGAGAAGAGTTATGGTGCTTTACGTTGAACTGCGTGCAGAGTTCAGTAATCATCTTGTTGTTCAAATTAGTACCATTGTCAGTAATAATTCTTTCAGGGATGCCATATCGACAAATGAGATTATTCTTGATGAATCGTGCCACCACATTCTTGGTGACAGAAGCGAATGAGGCGGCCTCTACCCACTTTGTAAAGTAATCAATAGCGACAAGGATGAAGCGATGTCCATTAGAAGCAGTAGGTTTAATCTCCCCAATCATATCAATGCCCCACATGGCAAAGGGCCAAGGTGCGGTCAACACGTTCAATGGAGCAGGAGGTGCATGTACTTTATCCGCATATATCTGGCACTTGTGACAGGTTCTGGAGTGATGGTGGCAATCAGCTTCCATGGTAGACCAATAATACCCTGATCTCAGAATCTTCTTGGCCATCGTATGCCCACTAGAATGAGTCCCAAAAATACCATCATGCATGTCTTCCATAAGCTTTTCTGCTTCCTTTTTATCCACACAGCGAAGCAAAGTCGAATCATGATTATGTTTGTATAATAATCCATTACTCAAAAAGAATTTAGCGGAGAACTTCCTCAGAAATTTTCTGTCATTGATAGATGCCTCTTCAGGGTATTCCTGAGTTTCCAAATATCTTTTTACTTCGTGGAACCAAGGTTTCTCCTCTACTCCATCAGCGTTAAGTTCATAACAATACGCTGGTTCATCTAACCGTTCAATGGTGATCATGGGAGCTTCGCTGCCCCATCTGACTCTGAACATAGATGACATGGTAGCCAATGCGTCTGCCAACTGATTCTCTTCTCGTGGAATGTGTTCGAATGTAATCTCTTCGAAGTATGGGATTAATGTTAACACCCGCTCTCGATAAGGGATGAGATTCGGATGTTTAGTGTCCCATTCTCCTTTGATCTGACTGACTACTAGGGCCGAGTCTCCATACACCCTCAAAACTTGATTCTCAGGTCTATAGCAGCCTTAAGTCCCAAAATACATGCTTCATACTCAGCCATATTGTTGGTGCAATCAAAGCATAGTCTGGCAGTAAAGGGCGTATGGCAACCCCTGGGAGAAATAATTACGACACCAACACCGTTGCCCAATGCATTAGAAGATCCATCAAAAACCATAGTCCATCGGGATCCCGGTGCGGGTCCTTCATCCGGTCCATGTTCTTCATGATTGGTAACAAATATGACATCTTCATCTGGAAACTCAAAATTCATAGATTGGTAATCATCCACCGCTTGATGAGCCAAATGATCAGCTAGCACGCTTCCTTTGATTGCTTTCTGAGTAGTATACTGGATGTCATACTCTGTTAAAATCATCTGCCATCTTGCTATTCTTCCGGAGAGAGCGGGTTTCTCAAATATGTATTTGATAGGATCCATCTTAGCAATCAATAAAGTGGTGTGATTCAACATATACTGTCTCAGTCGGCGAGCAGCCCAGGCCAAAGCACAACAAGTTTTCTCGAGCAGTGAGTATCTTGTTTCACAGTCGGTAAACTTTTTGCTAAGGTAGTATATGGCATGCTCTTTTCGACCAGACTCGTCATGTTGTCCCAACACGCACCCCATTGAATTTTCTAACACGGTTAAATACATGATTAGAGGTCTTCCTTCAACTGGTGGCATCAGAATTGGAGGTTCTTGAAGATACTTCTTGATTTTGTCAAAAGCTTTTTGACATTCCTCATTCCATATCATCTCTTGATTTTTCCTCAGTAGCTTGAAGAGGGGTTTGCAGGTGGCGGTCAAATGGGAGATAAATCGGGCAATGTAATTCAAGCGTCCCAAGAAACCTCTGACTTCTTTATCTGTACTGGGAACTGGCATTTCTTGAATAGCTCTCACCTTGGCCGGGTCAACCTCAATCCCTTTACCACTGACAATAAAGCCCAAGAGTTTGCCGGATCTTACTCCAAAGGTGCATTTGTTCGGGTTCAACCTCAACTTGTATTTCTTCAACCTCTCGAACAGTTTGTATAAATGATCGAGATGCTCTCCCTCAGTATGAGATCTGGCTATCATGTCATCCACATACACTTCTATTTCATGATGGATCATATCATGGAACAAAACCACCATAGCACGCTGGTACGTTGCCCCTGCATTCTTTAGACCAAATGGCATTACTTTATAACAGAACGTGCCCCATTGCGTTACAAACGTAGTTTTCTCCATGTCCTCAGGCGCCATCTTAATCTGGTTATAACCTGAGAATCCATCCATGAATGAGAATACCTTGTGTTGAGCGGTGTTATCTACCAGAACATCAATGTGCGGAAGTGGAAAGTCGTCTTTGGGACTCGCTTTATTCAAATCTCTGTAGTCTACACACATTCGCACCTTGCCATCCTTCTTCGGCACTGGTACCACATTAGCAACCCATTGAGGATAAGAAGTAACAGCGAAAACCTGCATCAAATTGTTTCATAACCTCGGCTTTGATTTTCTCAGACATTTCAGGACGCATGCGACGAACTTTTGCTTAACAGGACGACAATCTTCCCTCGTTGGCAGCCGATGTACTACTATATCAGTATCCAGTCCTGGCATGTCGTCATAAAACCAAGCAAAAATCTCTACATAGTCATGTAACATCTGAATCAACCTTCTCTTGACACTGTTTTCCAAGCCTGCTCCTATTTTGTCTTCTTTCTTGTTTACTTCAGTACCCAGATTTACAGTCTCAACTGACTCCTCGTGTGGCTGTATAGTCCTTTCTTCCTGCAGTAACAGTCTGGCAAGTTCTCCAGGTACTTCACAATCTTCCTCACTTCCATCCTCGGCTTGGTAGATCGGATTTTCAAAGTCATAATGAACAGTAGTAGAACTATTGTCAACAGGATCCAGAGTGGGTATGGATCTGCAATTCGTTACGTGAGTGTGTGTAAGAAACATAGCTCGTTTGAAGATGACAGAAAATAAAGAGCGCAATATTTGAATGCAAAAAGTCCATTGATTTATTGAATATGAATATGCTTATGAAGATGACAAAACCCTTAACAAGTTAGCTATTGTGCCCCGGCATAGACACAACGCTTGGAGAAGTTCAATTGTAAAAAAAACAAAATTTGCAACACTAAAATAGACAATAACAATTACTCCTGACTAAAGGAAATCGGGATAGTGTCTTCAGCCTTCCAATTATTGAGTCCGTCACCAATTGTTGGGAAAATCCAGCTATCCAGGTCGCAATCGCTGTCAGCATCTTCTACACATTTATTTGACTCTTGTCAGAGCTGAACCCCAGGCCAAATTTGTCAGACTTGTACGGTACGTTGATCAATTGACCCCAGCCAGTACGACCACCATCTTCAACCACGGCTTGAGCGTCTTCAGAGAAATCATAGCTGGAGGAGCACGAATAACCTTGGGTACACAGGAAGTTGGCTTAAGGACAGGATTGGTCGGAGGAACTACTTCAAATGACTGACAAGGAGTCTCAATGAATTCACCATCCATCTCGACGTATCTGAAGGTATGCACACTACTGACAATGTACTCTTCTTCTCCACACACGGTGACAATTTTGCCCTTTGTGGGATACCTCAACTTTTGATGGAGAGACGAGGCTACAAAGCCTGCCCCTGAATCCAAGGGCGTCCCAGTAAGCAGGAATAGGCAGGACGAATGTTCATTACATGGAAGGTAGTGTTGAAGACTTGAGGTCCTATCTTGATAGGAGGACTACTTTCGCCATGGACAACACTCTTCGCACCATCGTAAGCACGTACCACAATGTCACTAGGTTTCAGTCGATGCTTTTTTACAGTCCAGCTTATCCAGCACAGCTGTTGGCAGCACATTCAAGGAAGAGCTTATCGATCAACACATGAGACACCGTGATTCCCCTACACTCAATGGAGATATGCAGGGCTTATTGTGATTCTTTCCCGCTGGTGTCAAGTCATCGTCGGAAAAGCCTAGGCCATTGTCAACAACCAAGTGAGCACATAATTTTCGACTGATCG